>NC_135830.1:17814746-18033292 GCF_964213995.1 Mustelus asterias
TGCCTCCGAGCTCTTTACATTCTTGAGCAATCGTCCTCTGGGGCTGAAGTCGTTTCGCGAGGACAGTGGCTCCCAAACCTTTTTCACGGGGCCGCACTTTCGGAATAAAAATTTGCTTGTGCCACACCAAAATTTTTATTGATAAGAAATACATTCAAAAACAAAAAAAAACAACTCCTCGCAGTGCTTCATTCATAACATAGAACACAACTACTTTCTAATATGATCATGGAACATCCAGAAAGTATAAAACAATGCAGCGACATAAAAACATGATTCATTCCCAAAATATACTTATAGACGAGCCCCTTGCATATGTAACCTTAAGTAAGTATGCAAACTCCATGAGAGGTGTGGGCTTGTTTTTGTCGGGTAATCTCATTTATATTTGGTCTAATTTGAGACAAACAAACTCTCATCTCCTCATCAACACAAAGAAGCCTTTCTCTTTTCTGGTCTTTGATATTTGTCAGAGCTAAAAATCTCTGTTCACAACAATATGTCGTGGAGAACTGTAGAAGAATAGCTAATGCTCTTGAAGAGATGTGTGGATACTGTTTCTGGTTGTATATCCAAAAAGAGTCCAGTGGCATGCTCCCGTGTTTCATTTTCAAGGTGCGATCACTCGAAATGCAGGCCATTTCCTCCTCCTCATCCAATGTCAGACCTGAACAGCTGGAATTCGCAAAGCGGTCTCTAACACAGTCGAATTTTTTCTGTCGACAACGATGGGAAGTAATGATCAATCTTTTCTACCAGTGTTGCAAGATGTTCCTGTCTGAGGCCGTACGATTCATTGCTTGTTTGAAAACTTTTTACCAGTGGGAACATTTCGAGATTATGTTGCATTGCTCTTCCGAGCCAGAGCTGAAGCTTTTTTTTCAGTGCAGCTGGTTTGTCTGTAGTTGTGAGGATATTGTCATCGCAGCCTTGCATACTGGCACTGAGCACATTCAACCGGGAAGAGATATCGGCCAAATATGCCAGCTTTGCACACCAGTCATTGTCATCCAGTTGGTGGTACAATGGGTTCCCTTCTTGTTCCAAAAATTCTATGTCTTTACAGAGTTGAGCAAATAACTGCCCCTTTAGTGGTTTTGCCTTGATGAAGTTCACAATGCGCACAGTCTGATCTAGAACCAACTTCAAATCAGCTACAAGCGTCTTGGTGATTAATGCCTCTCTGTGTAAAAAACAGTGAGTTGATATTACATCTGGATTTTTCTGTTTGATGAATGCCACCAAGCCTCTCACATTCCCTATCACAAATGGCGCTCCATCCGTACAAATTCCAATACAAGAATCCCATGAAATCTCAACTTTTTCCAAATACACAAGCAAGGTTTGGAAAATATCTTGCCTCTGATATGTTTTTCAAGTTCCTTGCAAATTAGGAACTGTGTGATTATTTCGTCATTGTGAATGAATCTGATATAGGCAAGCAACTGTGCTTTTCCACAAATGTCGGTCGATTCATCAACTTGAATGGCAAATTTAGAATTCTTCATACTTTCGGAAACACGCTTCTCATTATTAGCTGACATATCAACAATTCCTGTGTGAATTGTATTATCAGACAAAGGAATTTCCATAACTTCTCGCTCAGCATCATCATCAACCCAAGTTTTCACAATCAAGCTGCAGGCAGGCTGAATCACTTTTTCAGCTCCAGTATGTGGTTTTGTCTGTTGAGCAATCAATTCAGCCACTTGGTAAGATACAATCTGCATCTTATCTGAGACTGTCATTCGTTTTTCGAAATATGATAAAGAACAAAGAACAGTACAGCACAGGAAACAGGCCCTTCGGCCCTCCAAGCCTGTGCCGCTCCTTGGTCCAACTAGACCAATCGTTTGTATCCCTCCATTCCCAGGCTGCTCATGTGACCATCCAGGTAAGTCTTAAACGATGTCAGCGTGCCTGCCTCCACCACTTTACTTGGCAGCGCATTCCAGGCCCCCACCACCCTCTGTGTAAAAAACGTCCCTCTGATGTCTGAGTTATACTTCGCCCCTCTCAGCTTGAGCCCGTGACCCCTCATGATCGTCACCTCCGACCTGGGAAAAAGCTTCCCACTGTTCACGCTATCTATACCCTTCATAATCTTGTATAACTCTATTAGATCTCCCCTCATTCTCCGTCTTTCCAAGGAGAACAACCACAGTCTACCCAATCTCTCCTCATAGCAAAGACCCTCCATACCAGGTAACATCCTGGTAAACCTTCTCTGCACTCTCTCCAATGCCTCCACGTCCTTCTGGTAGTGCGGCGACCAGAACTGGACGCAGTACTCCAAATGTGGCCTAACCAGCGTTCTATACAGCTGCATCATCAGACTCCAGCTTTTATACTCTATACCCCATCCTATAAAGGCAAGCATACCATATGCCTTCTTCACCACCTTCTCCGCCTGTGTTGCCACCTTCAAGGATTTGTGGACTTGCACACCTAGGTCTCTCTGTGTTTCTATACTCCTGATGACTCTGCCATTTATTATATAACTCCTCCCTACATTATTTCTTCCAAAATGCATCACTTCGCATTTATCCGGATTAAACTCCATCTGCCACCTCTCCGCCCAATTTTCCAGCCTATCTATATCCTGCTGTATTGCCCGACAATGCTCTTCGCTATCCGCAATTCCAGCCATCTTCATGTCATCCGCAAACTTGCTGATTACACCAGTTACACCTTCTTCCAAATCATTTATATATATCACAAATAGCAGAGGTCCCAGTACAGAGCCCTGCGGAACACCACTGGTCACAGACCTCCAGCCGGAAAAAGACCCTTCGACCACTACCCTCTGTCTCCTATGGCCAAGCCAGTTCTCCACCCATCTAGCCACTTCCCCTTGTATCCCATGAGCCTTAACCTTCTTAACCAACCTGCCATGTGGGACTTTGTCAAATGCCTTACTGAAATCCATATAGACGACATCCACGGCCCTTCCTTCATCAACCGTTTTTGTCACTTCCTCAAAAAACTCCACCAAATTTGTAAGGCACGATCTCCCTCTTACAAAACCATGCTCTCTGTCACTAATGAGATTGTTCCGTTCTAAATGCACATACATCCTGTCTCTAAGAATCCTCTCCAACAACTTCCCTACCACGGACGTCAAGCTCACCGGCCTATAATTTCCTGGGTTATCCCTGCTACCCTTCTTAAACAACGGGACCACATTCACTATCCTCCAATCCTCAGGGACTTCACCCGTGTCCAAAGAAGCGACAAAGATTTCCGTCAGAGGCCCATGATCGTTGGCATTTCTGCTGTTCCAAAAGCCTTTCAAAATATTGAACATCCTTGTTTGCCAGATTTCCATGTTTTGACAACAGATGTCTTTTCATCTTGCTTGGGACCATATTGGAATTGGAAAGCTTCTCACCACCGATCAAACAAATAGGCCGAGGTACGTTTTCATCTCCAGTCCATTTGAAACTGAGACTCAGATAGCTATCCATATATTGTCGACAAACTTTCTTTTTTGGAGGTTTGCTTGGGCCTGCCACTGGTGTAGAATTAAAGGACTCTTCTTCAGCACCCTGTTCGAATGGCGATTCTGGATCACAACGTGTACTCGGATCGTCCCCAGCATCACTTGATGCTCTGGTTCTCACTTTGGAAAAATATCTATCCATGTTTAAAAGTTTCTTTGATTGCCCAGTAGGCCTCAAGGCCGGATCAGATTTGCAGCTGCGCGGATTTTATCTGAGATCAGGCCCAGTGCCGTGGCCGCCATGTGTAGGTTAGGAGATTAGAGGGGTCAGTATTTCAGGGTGTGGGGATAGGGCCTGGTGCAAGCTGCTCTGTTGATTAGTGGGGTCAGTATGTCAGGGAACAGGGATAGCGCCTCGGTAAAGGTGCTATGATTAGTGGGGTCAGTATGTCAGGATACAGGGATAGAGCCTGGGGAAAGGTGCTCTGTTGATTAGTGGGGTCAGTATGTCAGAGCACAGGGATCGGGCCTGGGTCAAGTTGTTCTGTTGATCAGTGAGGTCAGTGTGTCAGGGATAGGGCCTGGAGAAAGGCGCTCTGTTGATTATTGAGGTCAGTGTATCCAGGTACATGGATAGGGCCTGGGGAAAGGTGCTCTGTTGATTAGGGAGGTCAGTGTGTCAGGGTTCAGGAATCGGGCCTGGGTAAAGGTGCTGTGTTGATTAGTGGGGTCAGCATGTCAGGGGGCATGGATAGGGCCTGGAGAAAGGTGCTCTGTTGATTAGTGAGGTCAGTGTATCCGTGTACAGGATAGGGCCCGGGGAAAGGCCCTCTGTTGATTAGTGGGGTCAGTATGTCAGGGCACAGGGATCGGGCTTGGGGAAAGGTGCTCTGTTGATTCATGTGGTCAGTATGTCAGGGCACAGGGATAGGGCCTGGGTAACAGTGCTCTGTTGATTAGTTGGGTCAGTATGTCAGCGTACAGGACTAGGGCCTGGGGAATGTTGCTCTGATTAGTGGGGTCAGTATGTCAGGGTGCAGGGATAGAGGCTGGGTAAAGGTGCTCTGTTGATTAGTGGGGTCAGTATGTCAGGGTACCGGGATAAGACCTGGGTAAATGTGCTCTGTTGATTAGTGGGGTCTGGAGTCAGTATGTCAGGGGATTAGTGGGATCTGGAACGAAAGTGATCTGAAATGACGCAACAGAAACAGAGAGGGTGACCAGCGAATTAAAAATCCCTGATATTATCTATTGTGGAAGTCGCATTGTGAGGATTCGACGCCACGGAGTGAATAACGTCTTTTCTAATTCTTCATTAAATCAAAATACTCCTCACAGTGTCTGTTAAGGGAGAAACAACGTTGATCTTTCAGCTGGTTGAACTTGTATCAGACTGGGAAAGTCAGAGATGAAACATCAGCAATGAACTCTGAAGAAGAATCACACAGCAGACACACGGCAGACATTTATCACAAAAGGAGCTGACACATGTCAAATTCTGCCTCTTTCAAGTCGCATTGATCTAGTCCTTCTTCTCCATTCAGACATTTCCACATCCATCAGATATCACCCACCTGAAAATCCAGCCTGTTCCTCGTTCCGCTGTTGATGATACACTAACTCCGTGCTGAACCCAGCCATTGGCTCCATAGCTCAGTGGGTAGAGGAGATTGGGTGTAATGTTGGAAAGTGACAAGATGTTCTCTTGTTCGTAAACGAGGGAAGAGCAAAGCATGTTTGAAAATGGGAGCTGATTTATCAGTGTTGATGTTCAGAATGACTTGGGTGCTTTTGTAAAAGGAACACTTGACATTAGCGTGCAGGTGCAGCCGATAATTAGAAAGGCAAATGCAAGCAGATTGGAATACAAGAATAAGAACAAAACTTGCTACAGTTTTATGGGGTTTCACTGGGACCACATGTGGCACAGTGTGTGCAATTTTGATATCCACATTTACAAAAGAATAGCATTGCACTGGAAACAGTCTCTGGGATGAGAGAGTTCTCCTGGGATGAGAGGTTGTGTAAACTGCGCTGAAATTACCTGAAGCTAAAAAAAAGTGAGAGGATATCTCATTGAATCCTGCTGAATACCGAGACATTGTTTGCACTGGTCGGGAAATCTAAACCAGTCTCAAGATGAGCACACCTCGGCGAACTGACACAAAAGCACTTACAGACATGACTCTTATTAGATTCTAATTCTTAACTTTCATAACATATTTGAAATAAATATATTGATGCATGTATTATGTATGGAATTAATATTTATTACAGAAATAATGTTGGTGACACCGGTTAACAGTAGAGACCACAACACTTGAGAAATATTTTTCGTTTTGCCCAAGGTCCCAGGCACTCTGTGACAATGAGTGCTGATGGGGAAAAAATAGAAAACTCTGTCAGGGGATTGGTGTCGAACCACCAACCTATCTGTTAATAGTCGAATGCGCTGATCAATTGCGCTTAACAGACTGGCATATACTGAGCCGACACTATATTAGAGTGTCAGCGAGTGCTGGATATAATCTAAAGTAATTTTATTTTGTATAAAACCAAATCCAGAACTTTCGCATTACCACACCATTTACAATTCTATTCAGTCAATTTGACTATTTCATCCACACAGTGTTGCTGTGAGTTCGTGGTTTACCCGTTCTCCTAACATGGGAAGGGACCGTTTGAAATGGCAGACAGGGAGAAACTGTTTCCACTGAATGGGATCAGTAGCCAGAGGACTGGCACTGAAGATTCTCAAAGGCAGACTTGCATTTATATAGCGCCATTCCCGATTATTGGACGCCAAACGCGCTCATCAGCCAATGATAGGCAGTTATAATTGAAAATGCAAACTTGCCAACCAAACATTGAAGATGGCACTGATTTATCTGCAGTCAAATGCTCAACCACTGAGCTGTACCCCTCAGTTATCAGTTAAGGCTCCGGATCCAGCATGATACTGTTTTCTGCGTGAAGTGCAAGAGTCTAGTGTTTAATTCAGCGAGACATTTCATTTTAATTTGACCAAAATTTGGATCCAGATCTTGGAGATACCTGTGTCAGTGGAAATAACAAAACCTACTCCATTGCCACCCAGATTTCATCTTGTGTCGCAATCTTTACGATCAGCTCTTTGCAGCCTATTGCTCAACTTCACTATCTGTGTTTGTTGTTGGCCTGTTGCCCATGCGACATTTCCAATACGGACACAAATCTCGAAAACTCATTCCACTGATTCTGACAGCGCTGTTTTCGATCAGGTCTGTTAAACGGATTCTCAAAAAGATTACATTTTAGTATATCGAAGCCGTGACCCTGAAAACTCAGAATTCTAACCACTTGACCATCAGGATCTCATCTTCCTGATTCTTCCAGATACTCATTACAGGAATGAGCACAGTGTCAATTACCCACAGTGACACCTCATTTCAGTCCTATGCACGCTATTAAGCTTTAAAATTAATTATATTTCCACATGAGCTTCCAGCGTGACGAACGCAGAGCTGTGATCAGCTGATGTTGTTCAACAAATTTACAGCATTAAGGTTTATAATAGGTCGATGCTAACACTGTTCTTTGAATGTAGTGAGTTACAGTGACATTTAATGCAAGAGAAGATAGCTTACTCATTTTGACAGGAGAAACCAGCCGGGCAATGCAAATGTGAATTGCTGTGGGCAATGGATGGGATTGTAGAATGGGTCTGGTTATTCTCCCTGATGTTTAAACTGGCACAAGTACCAGTACCGTTGGAGGAAATAATTTCAGCTTCTCTTAATTCCAGCGCTGCACGAGAGCAAACAACGATCATTACCTGACAGGGAATCGATCCCTCGTCAACCTGCGATAATTATTTCACCTCAGTGTCGAATTCATGTTGCAGCTGAGACCAATCAGTGCTCTCCTTAGCTGAAGGAGGGTTGGTGTTCCAGCTCAACATGGCATTTTGTCCGACAAACATGTCTTAGGTACTTTAAACATGTTGACGTTGATATATGAGGTTGGAATCCTTGCAACTATCTTCCTTGGTCGTCTCGTGGTTCGGTTTCAGCGCTTTTACCGCCGCAGCCCGGGTTCTTTTCCAATCAGCGAATAAAAATGCATTTCTCCGGCACGGGGTATGAATTAAGAGGAGGTGAAATAACTTCCTGATAGGACACGAGAGTTTTTCAAAAACACGGAGAAAATATCCGTCCCTGAGCACAACCAGGTCAATTTCCCGCATCAATTTATATTTACATTGCCTCTGATGGTCCCTCCTGTCAAATTGGACAACCATACATTCTATTGCATTAAGTCTGAACCCCAAAAAAGTGTTCGATCGAAAGTATTTCTTGAAGTTTAAAATAAATCAAAGGTTTTAACAAACGAACCCACGTCCTCCAAAAAGCTGCCAGCTTGCATGCAGAGCCTTAGGCCAGTGATCAACCTTACTGACATAAACATTTGTTGACAGATCTGGATTGCCATTCAACAGAATCAATGGAGTAGGATTTCATCACATGCCCCATTGAGCCTCCTCTACCACTGAACAAGTTCAAGGTGGGTCTATAGACTAAGTACCGATTTCCAACCCGACCCAATAGCCCTTCATTCTCTCAGAGTCTCGAGATCTCTCCATCTCATCCGTCAAATATCTCCATCGACTGAGAATCCATAGACATCTGGTTTATGGAGTTACATGGATTCACAAGCTTTTGAGTGAAGAAATGTCCTCTCACCTCAGTCCTAAATGGCTGACATTATCCGGAGAATGCGAACCGAGTTCCAGGCGCTTCAGCCTGGAAACAAACAGCCTCCAGTATGTAGATAAAAACACATTACTCTGAGTGCTGAAATCTGAACCAAAAAAGGAAACTGCTGGATAAAGGCTGCAGGTCTGACAGCAGCGGTGGAGCGAGAAGGGAACTACCGTTTCGCGTCTGGATGTATCTAACAATGAAACTTATCATAAGAAACTGGTCTATTGTGTTTGTGAGCTGAAGTGAGGCAGTGTGTAAACTCATGATAGTCAGCTCATTGCAGCAGCTAATGTCAGCTACCTTGGTGGTCTAGTGGTTATGATTAAGTGTTTTCGCCGTTGCGGCCCGGAATCGATTTTCGGCCAGTTTTATCATAGTGGTTTGTACACTATCGCAGTGAGCTTTGTCAGCGTATGTGACGTGAGAGACAAAGTTAATCTTCCAACAAAATGAGCTCGAAAATCGGAGATAAAACAGGTGGAAAACAAACCCTTGGCTATGATCGCGAGTGATTCCAGAATAAATGTGTTTTTTGTCATGTTCTAACTCGGTTTTGGTAACACTCAGGGAAATAGTTACCGCACGTTTTTAAGAGGAAGAGTGGCCGATCGCTTATCTCGCCCATGCCAATGATTCCTGCTGTTACTGAATACTCCCAGGTTACGGCGACCTCTCCAGATAACAAGACTGTGTTCAAGCCGTAAACCATGTCGCCTCCCCATGTTAACTTTTTATCATTTAGTTCTCCGAACAGCTTCACATTGGTTTACAATCTGTGAGGATTGACATCTATGATGATTTTGCCTGAGAACGTGCACAGTAAGAGTTTTAACAACACCAGGTTAAAGTCCAACAGGTTTATTTGATAGCAAATGCCATTAGCTTTCGGAGCGCTGCTCCTTCGTCAGATGAAGTGGAAATCTGCTCTCAAACAGGGCACAGAGACACAAAAATCAAGTTACAACTTTTGTAACCAAACACAACTTTTGTAACCAAACCAAATAAACCTGTTGGACTTTAACCCGGTGTTGTTAAAACTTTTACTGTATTTACCCCAGTCCAACGCCGGCATCTCCACATCATGAGAACTAGCAGCCAGCTGTGTGCCCTTGAGTACTGTGTCGCAGCTAGCAGTGTACAGGACTTTTTTGCTGAACTACGTCTTTTAACACTTTTACTGCAGATGGTTATTAGTGTGGCTACTTACCCCCTTTACGCTGTATCACCGTAACCTTTTCTCTTCTTTTCTCGTCAAGCACGGGCACAATGTGTATAAAGACGGCAAAGATTTATTAAGAAAAAATAAACGCTATGCCATAATTGGTTTGTGTTTTCAATATTCATAGAATCAGAGTGAAATTTGGTCAATTGTTTTGGACAACTTAAAAAAAAATCTTTAGCATGTTCCAGTATGTAAGATTAATGTCTGGCAGAGGAATTACGGAGTGCAATAAAAGTTTACGCACTCCCATTCTAAATGGGGTTAGTGTCTGATAACTGCACCAGATGTACAAATTACAGTTTGATATAACCCCAATTTCAATCTCCATGTTGCACCCTGCGTGCTGAATGAGGAACAAAGTTCCCGTAAAGTATTTGCTAATAAAACGGGCGAATGCACCAGCTGAACTCCTGTTGCAAACTTAAAATGCTGGTAATTTTGTTCAGTCGTCACACTTCAGCAACCGGTTCCCAAGCGCAGGCATTGAGTTACTGAGACTCACGACGTCAAACGCATGCAGTAGCTGTGGGTCGCCAGCATATGGGGATATTGTATCACTTCAACAGTACGACAGTGAAACAGATCATAGAAATCATGGAAACCCTACAGTGCAGAAGGAGGCCATTCGGCCCATCGAGTCTGCACCGACCACAATCCCACCCAGGCCCTACCCCCACATATTTACCCGCTAATCCCTCTAACCTACGCATTTTAGGACTCTAAGGGGCAATTTTTAACCTGGCGAATCAACCTAACCCGCACATCTTTGGACTGTGGGAGGAAACCGGAGCACCCGGAGGAAACCCTCGGAGACACGAGGAGAATGTGCAAACTTCACACAGACAGTGACCCAAGCCGGGAATCGAACCCAGGCACCTGGAGCTGTGAAGCAGCATTGCTAACCACTGTGCTACCGTGCCGCCATGAGGAGATCTGAGGAGATTTTTTTTAGGGGAAATGAAAGCACTAACATCCATATCTGTGGAAGTGGAAATCAAAGGGAAATATTGCCAGAGGGTTGTGAATTCATCACTTTCATTGATAGTTGCATTCCTACTGATGGAATTGAATGTTTGCAAGTAATGATTTCATTACATTCCATTCTCGTTGCTTTTATGAATTCACTGTTTTTATCACCAAGACTTTGGTAAATATTATTAATCATAGTTGTACAGATATGAAACTGTCCCTCAGATTTCCACACTTCAGCCATTTTTGTTCGAGGTCCCATCTCAAATCCAGTCCAGTTCTGCCTCGATTCTGGTCGACGTATATTACAAATGTGTTTGCGTATTTGAAATGTCCACCCTCGGACATTTAGTGCCCGAACTCATTCTGACACATAGAACAAAGAAAAGAACAAAGAAAATTACAGCACTGGAACAGGCCCTCCAAGCCTGCACCGATCATGCTGCCTAACTTAACTAAAGCCCCTCACCCTTCCGGGGACCATATCCCTCTCTTCCCATTCTATTCATGTATTTGTCAAGACGCCCCTTAAAAGCAACTACCGTATCCACTTCCACTACCTCCCCGGCAGCGAGTTCCTGGCACCTACCACCCTCTGTGTGAAAAAATCTGCCTCGTACATCTCCTTTAAACCCTGCCCCTCGCACCTTAAACCTGTGCCCCCTAGTAATTGACTCTCCCACCCGGGGAAAACGCTTCTGACTATCCATTCTCTCCATGCCTCTCATAACCTTATAGACTTCTAACAGGTCGCCCCGCAACCTCTGTCGCTCCAGTGAGAACAAACCAAGTTTCTCCCACCTCTCTTCATAGCTAATGCCCTCCATACCAGGTAAATATTTTCTGTACTCTCTCCAAAGTATCCACATTCTTCTGGTAGTATGGCGACCAGAATTGAACACAATATTCCAAGCGTGGCCTAATTAAAGTTATATAAAGCTGCAACATGACTTGCCAATTTTTAAACTCAATGCCCGGGCCGATGAAGGCAAGCATGCCATATGCCTTCTCGACTAGCTTCTCCACCTGCGTTGCCACATTCAGTGACCTGAGCGCTTGTACACCCAGATCCGTTTGCCTGTCAATATTCTTAAGGGTTCTGCAATTTACTGTATAATGTTGGAAATTCCATGGGAGTTTTCGAATGATTTACTGGCCACTTCTTTGCATTGTCACCAAATTGTACCAAAAGCATTGCCGAATGCTCGAATTGTCTAAAGGAATAGAACAATAGAAAACTCTACCTTCAAATCGTATTTGCTGAATTATAATCGGACATAAACGTTCCATTGGAAAACCTTATCGGTATAATATTAGAGGCAGAAATATTCAACTTAAATTTTCCAAGTGTAAAGTCATCAGGAGTGTGTATTGGGATGGGGCGGTGGTGGACGGTTTGGATTGGGTGGATGGTAAAGAGTGGGATGTTGGAGTGGATGGTGGGAGGTTTGTTGTTGATTAGAATGGTGGGAGTTTGGGGAAGGAGTTGTCTGAATGGTGGGGAGATGGAGTGGATGGTGGGAGGGGCGGTGTTGAGTGGGATGGTGGGGGTTTGTGGGAGGAGTTGGAGAGGATGGTGAATGTTGGGGAGTTGGAGCGGATGGCGGAGGTGTGATTTGGGTTGAATGGTGGGTGATTCCGGGAGGTGTTAAGGTGGATAGTGAAGGGTGGGGAGATGGAATGCATGGTGGGACTTGCGGGGTTGTCGTGGATGGTGGGAGTTTCGTGGAGGAGTTGGAGTGGATCGTGATGGATGCGGAGTTCGAGTGAATGATGGGACTTGTGGGGTTGGGTTGGATGGTGGGGGTTTGCGGGAGCAGTTGGGATGGATGGTGAAGTGTGGGGATGTGGAGTGGATGTTGGCAGGTGTGGGGTCCGGTTGGATGTTGGGAGTTTTGGGGATGAGTTGGGGTGGATGGTGAATTGTGGGGAATTGGAGTGGATGGTGTGTGGTTGGGTTGGATGGTACTAGTTTGGTGACGGGTTCGGGTAGATGGTGAAGGATGTGGAGCTGGAGGGGATGGTTGAAGGTGTGGGGTTAGGTTGGATGGTGGGGGTGTGGTGGAGGAGTTGGGGGGGATGCTGAATTGTGAGGATTTGGAGTGGATGGTGGAAGGAGTGGGGTTGTCTTTGATGGTGGGAGTTTGGTGTAAGCGTTGGTGTGGATGGTGAAGAGTGTGGGGTTGGAGTGGATGGCGTGAGGTGTGAGTTGTGTTGGATTGTGGCTTTTGAGTGGAGAAGGTGAGGTGGATGGTGAAGGGTGGGGAGATGGACTCGGTAGTGTGGAGGGTGTGGAGTTGGAGTGCATGGTTGGATTTGTGTGATTGGGTTGGATGATGGCTGTTGAGTGGAGGAGTTGGGGTGGATAGAGAAGGGTGGGGAGTTGGAGTGAATGGCGGGAGGCCGTGGGGTTGCATTGGATGGTGGGTGTTTGGGGATGAGTTGGGGTGGGTGATGAAGGGTGGGGAGTTGGGGTCGATGGTGGAGGGCGTGGATTTGGCATGAATGGTGGATGGTGTCTGGATGGGTTGGCTGGTAGGAGATTTTGGCAGGTGTTGGGGTGGTTGATGAAGGGTGGGGAGTTCGAGTGGATGGTAGGAGTTGTGAGGTTGGGTTGGATGGCAGGAGTTTGGGGGATGAGTTGGGGTGCATGGCGACCAGCGAGGATTTATGTGGATGTTTGGGGGGTGTGTTAGTGTTTGGATGGCAATTGTTTGGGGGAGGAGCTGGGCTGGATGATGAAGCGTTGATGGGACTGAGGCCAAAACAGAGTTCTCTTTCTTTTGGAGCATGGAGGTAGGGTGGAGCTGGAGTAAAGTGCTGCATCCAGTGTCCCCCTCCCAAACGAAGATGAGAATCGATTCTAGAAATCAATGTGTCCAGTCCGTGCTGAATGCGAGGATTTACCTGACTGAAATCTAGATTAAAATGTTTGGACATTCTTTTTCAAATTTTAAATCCGTCTCCATTGCTTTATCTGCTTGATGAACGGAAAAGTGACCTCACTGCGAGATGGTTTTGTTCAGGTAAGCGAGCTATAATGAATGACTATCAGATCACTGTTTTAATGAACTGCACAATTCCAGTAAATGGAAGTTTCACTACATTCTTCAGATCCTCTCTGAATTGTGCCTGGGTCACGGCATAAATGCATGTGTTGGTGCAGCAACTCAGGAGTTGCAGCATAAATCCCAGTTCCTGCACAAATCCGGGCAAAAATGGACTAATTAATTTGATACGCTCCAATCGGCTACAAAAAGAATAGATGAGGAACACTGACCATAACAAGATGAAATTTCCCGATATTGCAAACAGTATGATCATGGATTTCCTTCTCTTTTCTATCTCTGGGTCACTTTGACTTCCCCCACTCTTGTGGCTCTGAAGTCTCCTGCGGACTTTGCTCGACACTAAAATGTGTTTAACGGTTATAACATTGAGCAGCAGAATCAACAAGAAAGGAACAAATGGAGTTAAAATATAGTGTACAGTTTCTACTGCTGCCCACACTCCTGATTCTGTAACAGCAGAATGCACATAACAAAACCAAGGATTATTTGCGAAATAATATTTATCCCCACACATGAAGTACCAGAAAGTGTTCTTTACACTGAACACCACACTCACTGTTCCGAGAACCACAGCTGCCGTTTTCTCGGTGCAGTGTTTTATTTTCAGTTTCTGACAAGTAATGGCCACGAAACGATCAAAGGTGAAAGCGACAGTGAACCAGACAGAACAATCAGTGACTGCGTAAAGCAGGACAGCATGGATATTACACACTCTAATGTGAGCCATGAACCGAAATTGATGAAGAAAACGGATAGGAATTTGTCTCAATATGAGATCCATTTTAACGACCAGTAGATCTGCCGCTGACATGGAAATTAGGTAACGTGTGACACATTTGGAAAGCCCACACCTTCCTCGTGATAGGATAAGAATCGTCAGTAAGTTCACTGTAAGGAAGAGAGGCACAATTAATTCATATTCCAGACTGAGAACAGGGGCAGCGATCTATTAGGGTTCTGTGGAACATTTGCAGCTTTTTCTTAGAGTCCAACCTCAGAATAGAATGACTTCACCTGTAACCTCTCTTTCAGCTGGAGACAGAGGTTAAAGGAGTAAAACACCGCATTAATGTAGCAAGAAATACAATTAACCAACAGATGTAATCTATTTGCTGCCTTGTGCAGAATTTCCATTTGGGAGACATAATAGTTTTGGCTGAAATGCAACACAAACGTGTTTCTGGTGCTCGATACTGCTGTGTCTGTGCTAAAAACTGTCCATTTGTACATCTTGGATAAGTTGCTTTGGACTTGCTTGTGAATCGCGAAGCTGGGCTTTTTTTAGCTGATGTTAAACTATTTTGTCACTTCTACGGGAAGTGTCAAAGTGACAGTCGGGGATGGGGGGTGGGGGGTGGGGGAGTAACTGGCTGCTTGGTGTCTGGAGAAGAGCGGGGGGGTTTTCGGGGCAGGTGCGGAGGGCGGGGGTCGGAGCTTACTGGAGCAGCTAACAGTGCTTTCATAGTGGGCGGATTAAGTGACGGAGCTGCAAAAGAGCCTGACCATTCTTGCGAGTTTGTCCATGTGTGTGTATCTGTGTGTGTGTGTGTGTGTGTGTGCGAGCGCGCGTGCGTCCGTGTGTGCCTGTGTGTATGTCATAGAGTAATAGAGTCAAAGTCTTTTGCAGCACGGCCATTTGGCCGAATTTGTCCACGCTGCTCTGTTTTTACCATTAACCTGGTGCCAACTATCCCTCGACACCACTCTGACCCATGTAACTTTCTAAATGGTTTTTCACAGACAAAATTGTACCCGCCTCTACAACTACCTCTGGCAGTTTGTTCCAGACACTCACCGCCCTCTCTGAGAAAAACCGACCCTCTGGACCCTTTTGTATCTCTCCCCTCTCATCTTAATCTTATGCCCTCTCCTTTCAGACTCCCCTACATTTGGGAAAAGATGTCCACCATCGACACCATATATGCCCCTCATTATTTTAGAGACTTCTGTTAGATCACCCCTGGGCGGGACAGTGGCACAGTGGTTGGCATTGCTGCCTCATAGCGCCATGGACCTGGGTTTGATTCCCCGCTTGTGTCATTGTCTGTGTGGAGTTTGCACCTTCTCCCCGTGCCTGCGTGTGTTTCCTCTGGGCGCTCAGGTTTCCTCACATAGTTCAAAGATATGCAGGTTAAGTTGATTGGACATAGTAAATTGCCACTTAGCGTCAGGGGAACTAGCATGGTAAATGCTTGGGGTCACGGGGATAGGGGCTGGGTAAGATTGTGTTCGGTACGGACTCGATGGGCAAAATGGCCTCCTCCTGCACTGCAGCGATACTATAATATAAGACTCCTCTGCTCCAGGGAATGAAAGTCGCAGTCTATCCACCCTCTGTTAATAACGCAAATCATCATGTCCCGGTAGCAACAGCCTATATCTTCTTCGCATTCTTTCCAACTTACTAATATGTTTTGTATAATAGAGTGACTATAATTGGACATAATATTACATGTGTGGCGTTACCAATGTTTCGTGCAACTTCACTGAGACGTCCCAACTTCTGCATTCAATTTTCTGACCAAGGAAACCAAGCATGCCGAATGCCTTCTTCATCACTCTGTCCACCTGTGATCCCACTTTCAAGGAGATATATAGCATGAGATATATTTGTTCTATAACTCTCTCAACGCCATACAATTTACTGGGTACATGCTGCACAGGTTCGATCTACGAAAATGCATCACCTCACATTTATCTAAATTAAACTCAATCTGCCATTCATCATCCCATTGGCCCAACTGTCTGTTCAAGAGCACGTGGCAATCCCAAATAACCTTCTACATTGTCAACTGTACTACCAATTTTGCTGTCTTCTGCAAACGTACTAACGAGGCCTTCTAAATTCTCATCCAAATCATTAATATAAATGACATCTGCCAGTGGACCCAGCATAGATCCATGTGGCACAGCGCTGGTCACAGCCGTCCAGTTTGAAAAACAATCTTGTTCAATCACCCTCTGCCTTCTGTCTTCAAGTTAGTTTTGTATCCAATTGGCTACGTCACCCTGCATCCATTGAGATTAAACTTTATGCAACAACCTACCATGTGGTACCCTGCCAATTGCCTTGTTAAAATCCATATAGACATCATCGACTGCACTGCCCTCTTTCTCTATAATATGTGCACTCCTCAAGACATCACTATTTATTTGCCCAAGTTTACTGACATCCATGCCTTTCTCAGCAGCAAATACTGATGAGAAATATTCATTTAGGATCTCACCCATCTCTTGTGGATCCGCACATAGATGACCTTGTTGATCCGTAAGAGGCCCTATTATATACCGAGTCACTCTTTTGCACCTTATGTGTTTGTAGAAGCTCTATGGATTCCCCTTGACGTTATCTGCCAAAGCAATCTCATGTCCCTTTTTTGCCCTCCTGATTTCTCTCTTAACTTTACCCCAACACCCTCTATACAATTCAAGGGATCCAGTTGATCCCAGCTGCCTATGCCTTCTGCTTCCTGACCCGGGCTTCAATATCCCGAGTCATCCAGGGTTCCCTATTTCGACCAGCCTTGCTCTTCACCCTAAAAGGGATGTGCTTACCCTGAACATTTGTTAACACACCGTTTAAAGACTTCCACTTACCAGACGTCAATTTGCCTGCCAATAGACTCCCCCAATCTAGAGACTGATTGTGCATGTGTGGGAGACGTTGTGTGTGAATGCGAGAGTGTGTGCCAGGTTTTTTTTATATTGTACGTGTGCGAGAGATTGTTTGTGAGAGAGAGTGATTGCTTGGGAGTATATACGTATAATGTTAGAGAAATAGAGAGGGATTGTGTGTGACAGAGAGTTGTCGTGTGTGTTTTAGTGGTGGGAAGTTCGTTCACTTCCAGCATCAGATTTCATATAGCCTCACTGCCACGCACCAATACGCTCACACTTCAGTGTTTCCTCCCACAATCCGAAAGACGTGTTGGTTAGGTGTATTGGCCATGCTAAATTCTCCCTCAGTATACACAAACAGGCACCGAGTGTAGTGACTAGGGGACTTTCACAGTAACTTCATTGGAGTGTTAATGTAAGCCTACTTGTGACACTAATAAGTGAACTGAAAACTTAAATAAACTATTCCTCCTGAGATCTCAGACATCATAGCGAACATTGTACAGCTAACCCATTTCCCTTCGCATGATGCTTAGACGAATTTGAACGAATTGGGAACAGGGAAAGTTGTTGACCCTGACAATTGGCCAGTTTGAGATCTGGCGACCTGCACAGCAGATCAAGTCGCTCCTTCAGGCTATCTGTTAAGTTGCTGTGAAATAAAAGTGATGAAAGCTCATACATAAAGTCAACCATAAACATGTAGTAAGGATAAATGGAAAATGGTATCCGTGGGACATTGAGAGAAGCCAACATTACATCTCAAATAGTAGACAGCAGTTAGAAGGTAATGCAAAAATAGAACTTTTGCATTAAAGAGCGACACTGAAATTGCGTTATCAACGATCATTAAATAAAACAGTATAAGATTTCACAGACTGATAATACCGTTTCAAAACTGTCTCCATTGAAACAGCGCTCGCAGAAATTTCCATAATAAATTCACCCTGAGAGGACATGGCGGAAATGATATTTTGTTTCATTGTTTAGCACTGGGATGGTGCATTTGATAAGAACATTACTTTGACTCTCAGAGTTTACAGACATCACGTGTTGGAACATCATAATCATAAGGGGACATCTAAATGCGCTATTCAATCAGCAGTAGGATATATATTGAACCCCCGATGCCCTGTGAACTCACGGGTACATCAGACCGATTATCTCGTATGAACACAATGGATTGTTTACAGGCCTAGTAACAGTTCAAATTTGATCACTACTTTTAATCCACAACTAAAGTGGAATCACAATACATCTCAACAACCATAAATGCGGGATCAGAATAATACAATCATCACATCTCCATATTCGCGTTTCATTGTCCTGACATGTTACATTGTTCACTTAAGCTCTTCCAGTCCCTTTATTGCTCAACAGACGGTGGACAATACAAGCCGAAACCAACGCCTGGTGAGTTGCTGCACTAACACAATCCTCCCATTACTCACTTATGCCCTCGACCTGAGGAATCACATTCCTCTCTGCTCCCAAATAAGTGCGGAATTAACAGATAGTCTAACCATATATTGTTAAAAATATATTTCTGAGCTAATTAAAGTATTGCTGGCATGGCAGAGGGACAACAGATAATTAGAAACATAAATTCAATTCGTTCTTTCTCAACTGGACATTTAAAATAATACGAATCGGGTAATCAAGGTGAGTCAGAAAATTGCCAGGCGATTTTGACATGCAGTGCGAATGGTGAGAAGCGAATTGGCCTGAAGCTTGACCCAGACTTCAATAATTCACAAATCAAATTATGAATTTAGCAACTCGTTTTTGAGAGGTAGCAACACCATGAAGGCCCACATTGATTATGTTGTCATGGGATCAGCCGAGAAGAAGGTTAACCCAGACTCAAACCGTTTCCTCTATTCTTTCTCAACAGATGTTCGCAAACCAGACCAGTTGAATTGGTCCATCGTTTCTTGCTTTCTTCCAGACTTTCATATCTTTAATCCCGGCAAAGCAACTGAAATAATCATCCCGACCAATGGTGATGATATCAAGAAAACTGACTGCATGCATTAAGATAGATCCAAATATCCATTGAACTGCCACTTTGCATAAACGGATAATCCTGCTCGAAATCAAGTTATAAAAGGAACAAGGAACAAAATGCTTATTCGTTTGTAGGATATGATTTGTCCTCACCTCATTGAGTCTTTGGATGTATAGACTGCTCAACACTCGTAGAAGTAGTGTGCTGTTCCAGACCATCTTTACTATGACTGATTGTGCACAACACGAATTGGCCAAATGGTTCTGCGAGGAGCTACAAACAGATCTGAGCAAGTTTCCCACTAACACACTGAAGGATCCATCAACATTTCCAACACCACATAGCACCTGCATATCGATAGCAATTCTGTGTTCATGCATCGATCAATACTGTCAGCTTGTTCACAAATGTACCACTCAAGGGAGTCAAAAACATTTGCCGGAATGGTGGTCTAATGATTAACTGAATCTTCATTAATTGAAATTAAGAATGTAGCAACTTGTTTGTGTGAGGTAGGGACACAATTGAGGCTCGAATAGATGGTGTTGCCAGAGGATCATTCCAGGCTCAGCTCCTGCAAAACAACTTTGTGGTTTAAACCTCCACCCATCAGAGCCTACTTGCCAACCAATCAACTCTATCTTCTCAAATAACCTAAAATGTTGTTCTCGTGTTAGAGTTGGTCATTTCTTTAAAGGTCTCTTGCAATGAGTAAGTCTAAAAAAATGTAGAACGTCTCTTTTTCAGCAGTAATCTGGAAATGAAATAATCATTTCTCTGGAACAGTGTTGTAGTTCCAGTTCTATCTTGCTATATAGATTTCGTAATGAGGAAGCAGAGCAGGAAAATGTGAAGTGCATTGGACATTGCTGCATATATCTGAGTTTATTTACGGTCTATCTGTCAGCGCTAGTTTTCACAGATCAGCAACATTAACAACATACAGCAAGGTTCAAAAGCTTCTTAACATACATTTTCCTGGTTCCTACTGTGATTCAGTCTGGAAAGCAATCTGCGTCTTCCCATGAAAGGGAACTGAAGGTTGAATATATTTTCTGTGATTATCTTCACATTTATTCAGATCTAAATCAAAATAACTGTAGCCATTCAGGCTGGCTGCTTCAAACTATTTGTGGAGCTGCGACCATTGCGCCTGCTCGCGATCAAATATTATATACATGTTCCGAGTGCATTAGCAGATACAGGCTATTAAGGTTAAATGGAATGCTGTCCATAACTGCATCTCATGGACCGGGTGATAAATGCAGTGAAATATAACTCACCAGTGACACCAACTGCAGCGAGGAGTGGATAGTAAATTGTTTGGATATCGTAAAGTACCCAATGAATACGAAGATCAAGTGGAATAATCCATAACATGGTGAGAGTGCCTTTGAAATTCAATGATCGCTCTTTCTACTGGTAACTGCGCTCACTGAAATATTATGACACACAATGAAATCATTCCCTATTTATAGAGCGAGGAATGTCCCCAGCGAAACAATTAAAATATGTGCTGACTGACATTAATCACAATCGCTGAATACACGAGATAATTCAGCATTTCTTGCGAAATACATGTTTATTGAAAATGCTTTGCACTCATGTTGGACGATTGCCCCAATGCCATATGAATCCAAACAATTTTTGAAATGAAGAATAATGAATCGCACAGTTACTGATCTGAAGTGAAATAAAATCATAACTAATATCCCTGTTGATAAATGTCAGCCTACAATTTCAAACTTTCAATCCGTATATAAGTGTGACTTTACTGGAGATTTTGGGAATAATGCTGATCCATTAGTTGATACATGAGACATGCCAGAAGCAGGATGGTTGCAAATATTACACTACTGATATTCAGAAAAATCGAAACATAAACTCTCTAAAACAAGGCACTGAACCTCGCATTCATCATTGTTTTCAGGAGACTTCTTCGAAAGTAAACTAAGTCACCTCTCCAACCTGCTTTGCAAACACATCTCAATATTCTTTGTATTCTTGGTAATCAGTGGGGAAGTGCCATGTATACCATACTCAGCATCAAATTTTCTAAACCATACACTTCTCCTTTCAGAGTGTGTGGAAGAAATTATATCGATCCAGAGATATGTTAAATGGTTATCATTTGACTCTCCACTGTCGACTCGTTTATTATTTAATGTTTATTGATCAGTCACAAGCCTGCTTACTTTAACACTGCAACGAAGTTACTGTGAATATCCCGGAGTCGCCACATTGTGACGCCTGTTCGGGAACAGTGTGGGAGAGTTTAGCATGGTCAATGCACCGAACCAGTACGTCTTTCGGACTGTGGGAGGAAACCAGAGAACCCAGACGAAAACATACTGGCATGGACAGAACATGCAGTCTCCGCACAGACAGTGACCCAAGCCGGGAATTGACACCGGGTCCCTGGCTCAATAAGTCATCATTGCTAAATATCAGTCAAGCCTGCTTGTCTTCTGAGTAAACAAACGTTAGCAGCTTGTTTAACCGTTATCGCAATCCTAATACGTTCTTTATGCTACTTCAGTTTTGCTGGACAGTGATGAAACCTGGGCGAATGCCAGGAATGGATGAATTGTGTCACAACAAAATATTGCACACTTTCGGCTTGCATCCACCGGAGTTTAAAAGTGAAAGGGGCAACTTGATTGAAACTTTTAAGATTCTGAGAGCTCTTAATAGTGATGTGCAGCCAATGTTTCCGTTTGTAGGAGCATGTAGAACTAAAGATTCCTGTTACATAATGAGGACTCGTTCATGTAAGAGAGAAATGGGAAATTATTATTTCTCTCAGAAATTCTTGAGTCTTTGGAACTCTTCCTCAGAAGCCGTTGGAAGCAGAGTCTTTGTTTTTTTTAAAATGCTGAGCTCCATCGTTAAGTGATTAAAAAGTCGTGAAAGGTTATGTAAAGTAAGGAGGGATGTGGCGTCGAAGATATTATCAAATCAGCTGCGGCCTTATTGAATGGTGGAGCAGGCTCGAGGGGTCGAGTAGCCTATCATTTCTCCTAATACGCTATGTTCCTGTGTTCAAAATTCCACAATAACATAATGTCATTTTATCAATTCAATCAATCTGTCCTGTATAAATAAAAACAAATCAATGCTTACAAGTGACACCAGTCAAGGAAGCATTGTAAAATGTGAGGAGAACCAACACAGAGCTTCAGAACTGCAAAGACTAGTGGCTGGAATGGGCGGATAGTTGGAACAATGACTGAATAATTATTTTGTTCAGTGACAGTTCTGCAGATCCCTGTGATCCACAGTGGGGACAATCGCAGGCTAAAGGGACGATCCTTTAAAACAGATATGAGGAGGAATTTCTGCAACCAGAAAGTGGTGAATCTGTGGAAGTGTGTGTCGCACAAGGCTGTCGAGGCCAGGTCACTGAGTATTTAAGACAGATAAAAGTTCTTGATTAATAAGGGGAAAAGGCAGGAGAATAGGGATGAGAAAACAAAATCTGCCATGATTGAATGGCGGAGCAGAAGATGGGCCGAGTGGCCTAATTCTGCTCCTATATCTTATGGTCTTATGGTCGCATGGACTACCCAACTCCCCCTCTTTCTGGAAGTAATTCCAGCTGGGGGGAAATGGAGGATTGTGAATATTGAATTCTTTAGGTCATTCCTATCATATAATCCCTCTATACGTTGTTGATCTGTTCAATTCTCACAAGCAGGGCGAAGATTGAAGAGTAACAGTGCTCCATAAATGATCACACAGGTATTGAAAATTCCCTGCGCTATCTGAGATTTATTGATCACATGATCACTCCGTTTGAAGTCTGAGTCAATTTGTTAAGAAAATATTTATATTGCACTTTCAATATTCTCATCCAAACATTATATCTACAGTATGCAGTGCGTTTGTTGTGAAGGTTCTGCTGTCAAACAATAATCCAAATTGTGGATAATATTCTTTGGGGACGGACATTACGACATTAACCAACACGTCCACATTTTCATCACAGCCTCTCTCTCCCTTTCTGGCCTCTTATTCTGTTCGATCCCTGCAGTGATCAATTCTCTGTCCCAATCTCCAGGCACATTCTCCACCTCATGCATGTACTTCATTCATCCTTCTGTCCGCAAACGCCATTTCACTCATTCCGCCTTCACAGCTTCATCCCACGCTTAACTGTGGATGAGCCAGAAGTGCCGTCTTCAGAAAGCATGGGTCAATTCGGCAGCGTTTGTAATATTTTCATTCGGGCGACTCTGATGTGGTTAGAACATAGAACAGTACAGCACAGAACAGGCCCTTCGGCCCACGTTGTTGTGCTGAACTTTATCTGAAACCAAGATCAAGCTATCCCACTCCCGATCATCCTGGTGTGCTCCATGTGCCGATCCAATAACCGCTTAAATGTTCCTAAAGTGTCTGATTCCGCTATCACTGCAGGCAGTCCATTCCACACCACAACCACTCTCTGAGTAAAGATCCTACCTCGGACATCCTTCCTATATCTCCCACCATGAACCCTATAGTTATGCCCCCTTGGAATAGCTCCTTCCACCCGAGGACATAGTATTTGAACGTTCACTCTATCTATCCACTTCATCATTTTATAAACCTCTATTAAGTCTCCCCTCAACCTCCTCCGCACCAGAGAGAACAGCCCTCGCTCCCTCAACCTTTCCTCATAAGACCTACCCTCCAAACCAGGCAGCATCCTGGTAAATCACCTTTGCACTCTTTCCAGCGCTTCCACATCCTTCTTATAGTGAGGTGACCACAACTGCACACAATATTCCAAATGTGGTCTCACCAAGTTCCTGTATAGTTGCAGCATAACCCCACGGCTCTTAAACTCCAACCCCCTGTTAATAAAAACTAATACACTATAGGCCTTCTTCACAGCTCTATCCACTTGAGTGGCAACCTTCAGAGATCTGTGGATACGGACCCCAAGATCTCTCTGTTCCTCCACAGTCTTCGGAACCCTACCTTTGACCCTGTAATCCACATTTACATTTGTCCTACCAAATGAATCACCTCACATTTATTAAGGTCAAACTCCATCTGCCATTTTTCAGCCCAGCTTTGCATCCTATCTATGTCTCTTTGCAGTCGACAACAGCCCTCCACCTCATCCACAGCTCCACCAATCTTGGTGTTATCAGCAAATTTACTGATCCACCCTTCAGCCCCCTCCTCTAGGTCATGGATAAAAATCACAAATCACAAAAGAAGGGGAAAAGGTGTAGCCCAGGTAATTACCGACCGGTGAGTGTAACCTCAGTGGTTGGTAAACTGCTGGAGAAGATCCTGAGGGACAGGATATATGAGCATTTAGAGAGGTTTAGTATGCTCAAGAATACTCAGTATGGCTTTGTCAAGGGCAGATCGTGCCTTACGAGCCTGGTGGAGTTCTTCGGAAATGTGACGAAACACGTTGACGAAGGGAAGGCGGGAGAGGTGGTTTATATGGATTATAGCAAGGGGCTCGATAAGGTCCCCCATGCTAGGCTTCTAGAAAATGTGAGAGGGCATGGGAACCAAGGGGCAGCTGCCCAGTGGATACAGAACTGGCTGGCCCAAATGAGGCAGAGAGTGGGTATAGATGGGTCTTTTTCTAAATGGAGGTCGGTCACCAGTGTTGTGCCCCAGGGATCTGTTCTGTGACCCTTGCTGTTTGTCATTTTCATAAATGACCTGGATGAGGAAGCGGAGGAATGGGTTGGTAATTTTCCCGACGACACGAAGGTTGGTGGGGTTGTGGATAGTCTGGAGGGATGTCAGAAGTTACAGAGGGACATAGATAGGATGCAAGACTGGGCAGAGAAGTGGCAGATGGACTTCAACCCAGATATATGCGTCGTGGTTCATTTTGGAAGCTCAAATGGGATGAAGGAGTACAATATAAAGGGAAAGACTCTTAGTACGGTAGAAGGACCTTGGGGTCCGGGTCCATTGGACTCTGAAATCGGCCCCGCAGGTGGAGGAGGTGGTTAAGAAGGCGTATGGTGTGCTGGCCTTTATCAATCGAGGGATTGAGTTTAGGAGTCCGGGGATAATGATGCAGCTATATAAGACCTTCGTCAGGCCCCACTTGGAGTACTGTGCTCAGTTCTGGTCGCCTCACTATAGGAAGGATGTGGATAAGATTGAAAGGGTGCAGAGGAGATTTACAAGGATGTTGCCTGGATTGAGTGGCATGCCTTATGAGGATAGGCTGAGGGAGTTTGGTCTTTTCTCCTTGGAGAGACGAAGGATGAGAGGAGACCTAACAAAGGTGTGTAAGATGTTGAGAGGCATAGATCGGGTGGACTCTCAGAGGCTTTTTCCCAGGGTGGAAATGTCTGCTACGAGAGGACACAGGTTTAAGGTGCTGGGAGATAGGTACAAGGGAGATGTTAGAAAATCATAGAAACCCCACAGTGCAGAAACAGGCCATTCGGCCCATCAAGTCTGCACCGACCACAATCCCACCCTGGCCCTACTCCCATGTTCCTACACATATTACCCGCTAATCCCTCTAACCTATGCATCTCAGGACACTAAGGGGCAATTTTTTAGCATGGCCAATCAACCTAACCCGCACATCTTTGGACTGTGGGAGGAAACCGGAGCACCCGGAGGAAACCCACGCAGACACGAGGAGAATGTGCAAACTCCACACAGACAGTGAGCCAAGCCGGGAATCGAACCCAGGCCCCTGGAGCTGTGAAGCAGCAGTGCTAACCACTGTGCTACCGTGCCGCCCAAGGGATACGTTTTTCACACAGAGGTTGGTGGGCGACTGGAATCGGCTGCCGTCAGTGGTGGTGGAGGCGAACTTAATAGGGTCTTTTAAGAGACTCCTGGATGTGTACATGGAGCTTAATAGGATGGAGGGTTATAGGTAGGTCGAGAAGATAGGGATGTGTTCGGCACAACTTGTGGGCCGGAAGACCTGTTTGTGCTGACGTTTTTCCATGTTTCTATGTTTCTAGGGCCAAGCACTGATCCCTGTGGCACTCCGCTGGCAACCTGCCTCCAGTCCGAAAATTTTCCATCCACCACCACCCTCTGTCTTCGATCAGATGGCCAGTTCCTATCCAATCGGCCAACTTTCCCTCCATCCCACAACGCCTTACTTTCATCATAAGCCGACCATGGGGGACCTTATCAAACGCCTTACTAAAATCCATGTATATGACATCAACTGTCCTACCTTCATCAACACATTTAGCTACCTCCTCAAAAAATTCAATCAAATTTGTGAGGCACGACTTGCCCTTCACGAATCCGTGCTGACTATCCCGGATTAATCTGCATCTTTCTAAATCGTCGTAAATCCCATACCTAAGGACCTTTCCCATCAACTTACCATCCACCGAAGTAAGACTAACCGGCCTATAATTACCAGGGTCATTTCTGTTCCCTTTCGTAAACAGAGGAACAACATTCGCTACTCTCCAGTCCTCTGGCACCATCCCCATGGACAGTGAGGACCCAAAGATCGATGCCATAGGCTCTGCAGTCTCATCCCTTGCCTCCCAAAGAATCCTAGGGTATATTTCATCAGGCCCAGGGGACTTATCGACCTTCAGTTTATCCAAAACTGCTAGTACATCCTCCCTCCGAACATCTACTTCCTCCAACCTTCTCTTCCTCAAAACCTTGGCCCCTCTCCTTGGTGAACACTGAAGAAAAGCATTCACTCATCACCCCTCCTATCTCTACTGACTCCATACACAGGTTCCCACTACTGTCCTTGACCGGCCCTAACCTCACCCTGGTCATTCTTTTATGCCTCACATAAGAGTAAAAAGCCTTGGGGTTTTCCTTGATCCGACCCACCAAGGACTTCTCATGCCCCCTCCTAGCTCTGCTAAGCCCTATTTTCAGCTCATTCCTTGCTAACTTGTAAACCTCAATCGAGCCACCTGAACCTTGTTTCCTCATCCTTACATAAGCTTCCCTCTTCCTTTTTGCAAGACATTCCACCTCTTTTGTGAACCATGGTTCCCTCACTCGGCCATTTCCTCCCTGCCTGACAGCGACATACCTGTCAAGGACACATAGTATTTGTTCCTTGAAAAAGTTCCACTTTTCATTTGTGCCTTTCCCTGACAGTTTCTGTTCCCATCTTATGCCCCCTAATTCTTGCCTAATCGCATCATAATTACCTCTCCCCCAATTATAAACCTTGCCCTGCCGTTCATCCTGAGGAAGGAAATGCTGAGTTGTGGCAGTGCTATTCAGATTGGACCGGACATCATTGAGATGCCACAGCATTTTTCATTCAGGGACACCCGCTGGTGATCTGTAGAAGTAGGATTCAGTCAAGAACTGAAAAACTACTGGAGGAATTGTGGCTCAAGCTGCTAAATGCAACTTTGGGCATTGATGGATTGGGCAGAGTGAAGTGTAACAGTTAGTTACACTCGGAGGAAAGGTCTAATTAGGCAGCATTGTGGGTCAGTCCTGTATAGAGGGTGGTTAGGTGGGTTACTGCAACTAGGATTCGGACAGGGAGCTATGGAATGGAGCCCTGTGGTTAACCATGGGACAGAGAAGTGTTAGATGCGGTATTGCGATTTTGCCTGGGGAAGGGACATTTGGTTTGTGTCAGTATTTATTGGCCTGGGGCAGAACTGTTGAAATTGGAGTGCTTACTTTATCTCGGAACAGGGTCTCCTAAGTTGATTCAGTGTCGTGCATTCAGGGCGAGGGACTGATGATGTGAGCAAGTCTAAATGAGTCAAGGGCCGAGGCAATTCAAGGGGCTGTGTGTTATCATCTCGTATGGGGAGCGACGGGGTGGCAAAGTGTGGGTCTAGATTTGACAGAAATATGTGAGACTGCATAGTAGGTTTCGGTGTCAGGATGGCATTGGCGAGATGGGACAGTGTGGTCCTGTCTCGAAAAATGTATCGTATTGTGAGACAGGCTGGTTAAATCGGGGACAGCAACATATCAGGCGAAACATTATGGATCAGATTGGGAAAGGGTCTGATGAGACAGGAGAATGTTTATAAAACCAGGCCAGCTTCCCATGGGGTATTTCACATTGTGAAATGAAACAGACAGGTGGTGTAATGTGATTGATTCTAGAGCATTGACTAATGAATTGGGACAGTTTGGCTTTGACCGGTGAAGTTTGACAGTGTGGTGTGTTTTGGGGCAGGGTAAGTGAAGTTCTGCTGGTGAAACTTGGACTGGGGCAAGGCCTGGTGAGGAGTTGCCGTGTGATTCAGTATGAGACAGGGAAAGACACCGTCAATGAATATCACCGTGTAATCTGCGAATTGTGATGTTATTGTTCAGTCCAGGATAAGGGCTGATAAGTTGGGGCAATGACATTCAATCTGAGGAGTAGGAGAGGTTTGCAGTGGGGGGATATTTGCAGGAGGGTAGAGCTTGACAGGGGAGAGGTTGCAGTCGGTTAGTTTTCATGCACAAGTGATTATGTTTTCTCCTGAGACGGTATATTGAAACCTTGTTTTGACAATAAGAATGTGTGCACTGAAAATCATGTCATCTGAATTTTCAAAACAGGAGTGTTAACAGGTGGGGCAACTACATGAATCCTGTTGCACTGGGGAGGTGTCGAAATGTTCTCTCTCTCTCTCTCTCTAGTGTAACTGCGCTGTTGTGTATGTAAACAGGATGACTGAGTGAAGCAGTTTCCACTTTCAGCTGGTGAGCATTATTTTCACAGAGTTTTGTTTTTGTCGCTGGATTTCCTGTTTATTCTCAATCCCTGTCATGCTGGGTTCCATATTCACAACATTCTCCAGATAAATAAATGAAATACTGCAGATATTGAACATCTGAATTAACAACAGAAAACACTGCAAATGCTCAGCAGATCTGGTAATGCCTGTGGAGATAGAGAAAAAAAACCATTTCTGATGTTGATCCTCCTCCATTCAGAAGTGAAAATATTTTTTTCTTGTTTATCCTGTCACCCATCTGACAGGCCACTATCAGATCATGTCAGCACTCATTCCCCAGAGAAAACATGTTCAGCCTGTTCAATCGCTTCTTGATTACATAGCCTGCCACACTATCGTGGACGAGTTTTGATAATGTTTCTGCTAAGCTTTGAACCCTCTGTATGTGAAATGACCTTGGTGCTCATGGCGCTACAGATATCCTGCGATGCAAAGAGACCAATGCATTTTAAAGAACGAAAGGGGAAGGTCTGTGATTGAGACCAAGGCATGATTAACTCACACAAGGAATTATGAAGAAATCAACTTTGAGCTGGCGATGGCAGTTCCCGGATGGTTTAGTATTTCAGAGTCAATGTTTTCACGACCATGGTATGGGCTTGATGATAGGTCACGAATAGGGAACTAAACAGAACATTTTTATGGGAAATCTGTCTGTGTGTGACGGACGAGAAGAAAGGCAATAGCTAAAGTAATGATGGTAAGTTCATTGGCGTAGACGTTGTCAGCTTCCCTGTTGATCCATTGGTTAGAATTCGGAACTTTCATCACTGTAGCTTGGGTTCAATCCATGGCCAGAGAGCAACTATTTTGTGTTGCTGTGTGAACTGACAAATTTAAAGTGAATTCCTCATTCAGTTAAACTAGATCTGACAGCATCCGTGGAGTGGGAAACAGAGTGAATCTTCCAGCTGGATGATGCTTCATCAGAGCTGGAAAAATCAGAGATAAAACAGATGGGAAATAAGTCCTTGTCTGCGTTTCAAAGATATTATGAGAGAGTCGATGGGCTAGAAGTTCTATTCCTAACCCGTTGCGTTTCCTAGCCGTAGCGTGGCTGAGAAGTCAGATTTAGGCTGTAGTTTCTAAAGCAAGCGTGTGCTCAAATCCCACTACTGTCCCAAGTTTCTGCTCCTTTGGCTGTTCAGCGATTGGCATCATAGTAAGAACAAAAACCGATGGTGCGTGCTGATTTCCGGGTGAACTCGTCAGGCCGAATGTTCCTCTTTGTTGCTGTAACTGTTCTATGATTTCGTTTGAGTGACACTAACTCATTAACTCGTTGACGAGCTGGCCAAGTGGTTTTGGTAATGGATCTGATATCCATTGTTCTTTTCACATGAAGATTTAAACATCGCCCACTGGGCTGCTCAACTTCCATTCTCTTCGGTGGGTCCAGAATTCGTTCAATAAAATCAAAACCTTCCAAACATTCAGGTCTATTTTTCCTGCTTCTCTCCCGCACTCCTTCATTTCCGTTCATCACAGAGAATTTACCAAAGCTCCAGCCGGAAATGTAAGTAAACTGAACCCAATTTGGTGACATCCTTGATTTATGTGTGTTTGCATTTCCTCAGGCCTCTGTCACTTTCGGTGTCAGCGTGTGTCCCTCTGTGTCCATCAATATGATTCAGTTCCCCGAGAGGGGAAACACGTTTTTATCATCTGCATTCACTTGTTTGATGACTCTTCATAGTCAATGGTTCAGAAAATAAAAGATGTTTGAAAGTTGGGAGACAGATTGACACGTTCTGTTTTACTTTCGAGTGGCTGTTGCTTATTGACTCAGTGCCCACATGTTACACAGTGGAGGATTGTTGAAACTTTCACTGAGCAATATTTAAGCATACAGCGGATCCAGTCGGTGTGATGGTGTGTTCCAGTTCTACATATGCAATCATACACTCAATTTACGTCAGTTAATGTTAACCCAATATTTCTAATAGTTTGGACTTATTCACGTATTTGATCCCAGGGATCGATCTAGTGAATTTTCTCTGTACTATTTTCAATGACAGGATATCCTTTAAGTGTGGATATCAAAACTGCACAGAATATTCCACACGTGGTCCCAGTAAAACCCTATATAGCTGCAGCAACACTTCGCTATTCTTGTACTCCAGTCTGCCAGCAATCAAGGCAAAAATATAATTCCCCTTCCTAAATGTTTGCTGCACCTCAATTCTAGCTTTATGCATTCCATCTACAAATACACCTAAGATTCTTTGAATGTTAACACCAACGTTCCCACATTTTCAAAAATGTTCTGCTCTTTCTATTTTTACAAAAACGTGAATATCTATTCACTTTCCAAAATTGAACCCGCTCTTAACTACGCAATAAAGCTGTATGTACGGCCTTCCAGTCTCGGTGCCTTGTCCCTGCAGGTCAGATGTTTTTTTAGCCTGAGGCTCCAGTGAGAACTCGCGAGCCCAGGCTTACAAAACCAACCATCTAATCACTGAGCTATGGAACCAATTGCCACTAAGAGCGGAGAGTGAGTGCATCATTATTAGTGAAGCGAAGAACAGGCTGGATTTTCAGGTGGGTGAAGTTTGATAGATGTGGAAATGTGAGATGGGGAACAGAGTTAAAAGATGTCACTTGGTAGTGGCAGAGCTTTTCATGCGTGTCCGTTACTTTAACTGAAGAATGATTGCCATGTTATGCTTCTTCAGAGCACAACTCTGAAATTTCCAGCCCTGGTACAAGTTCATCCAGCTAGAAGATTGACCTTGTTACACCCTTCACGGACACTATGAGACCTGTTTTCATTTAACGAGGAAATAAACAAAAAGTTATTCACTCCATGGCTGAGAATCAAACCTGCTACACGTCACTGAAGCCATACCACTCGACCCCAAGAAAGCTGATGTGAGACATTGGAAATTAGATGGTCGTCACCACTGTACCTATTACTTCATTTCAAATAACATTCATGAAAATATTGTTACACTGACATTTTATCATCTTATAAACAATTGCATCAAAATGCGTTATCTCAGTTTGTGTTCGCATTATTTCACTTCCTGGGACTGAGCAATTTCCATCTTCGAAATGCGCTGTTCAGTTAACCGTTTGTCATCAATCCCGGGCCCTGGCGTTGAAACAATTGACTCTCAAACATTGAACCACCAGGGCTCCACTATCACCTGCTCAACGTTGCCATGTCTATCATTCCTTGTGTCAGTTAATCCATCCTGTCTTGCTCTTTATCCGAGACATCCTTTGTGTTCTTTTTTTTACCGCGTGGTTCCTGACATTATAATCATAAAATGCTGGAAATACTCAGCAGATCAGTTTTTTTGTGTGAAAAACGAGAATAATTCTGACATTAAAAACATTCTGAAAAGTCCCTGCCCCGTTTCGACGCTGAAACCTTTCGCGTGTGAGGAGAATGTGATAACCACCATCCCACAGAAAAATGACGATGTGCGAAATGGAAGCAGATCTGGCTTTCCGGAGGAGCAACTAAACTGCTTCTGCAAGCCCTTGAAATCCTCACATCAATTTACATTTGCATTGCTTCTGCTGGTTCCTTCTGTCACAATGAATAATTATGCATTCCTGTTTAAAGTCAGCAGGATAACTGACAGAGGTGGGATTCGATCCCATTCCTCCACAGATATCGTTTCCCTAAATTCAATAGTTTCAATTCCTCATGATCGCTAACAGTGCAAAAGGTGGTTGTCATCTCTGGCATTGCAGTGAACAGAATAAATGGAGCAGCGTTAAGTCAAATGTCCAACTGAGCATCCTCCACCACTTAGTAAAATGTTGGCAGATCCCCAGACTCAACATAAATTACCCACCCTATCTCGAAAGCCCTTAATTCCCTTAGATTCCAAAATACACTCTATCTCAGATCGAATAAGTATCTCATTGCCTCTATCCTAAATGGCTGACACATGAGCAGGCATTTTGTAAAGTCTCATTCAAAATTTGGAGAAGTGCAAATATCACATGGCTGTGAGATAATGTAGTCCCTCAATATTTAATAACAAACGGGAATGAGACAACTTTTCCTCACACTGAGAGTTGACTGATTTTTAATAATAATAATGTCTTGCAGTTTTCGAAAGGTGAATGCAATAACCGCCACCTTCAGAAACAAATTACAAATGAAAGCGGCAGAAATTGATGTGTGCCAGTTACTTTCAGCGATGGATATCTGTTGCGTCTTTCTTTGTAAATTTCACAGAATCAGCAGAAGTGAGAGTGGTGGCTCCTGAAAATTGGAAGTTACAGATGAACAGCTTGTGGGGCTATTTCACCTCACTATCGATTTCATGTTACAGATAACAGCAATAGCTATTTTCATTGTCTGGAAAATCATTTGTGTTCTAATTAAATGTGTCAAGTTACCTCTGATGAGAACATAAGTAAATGAAATTAAAAGGGAATGTTTTCACGGTTACGACAGAATAATTATGTACCTATCTGGTGAGATTGAGGATTGATGGGAAGCGGACAGGAAAGGATTTGAACTTCAGTTGGAAAATCCCAAAGCATCAGTGGGCCGGTTTTCAATCTTTTCTTTATACTGGCAGACAGTCATTCAGCCTATGTTTCTTTGTGTGCTCTTTAAAGGAAAAATCCATTCCTCCCGCACACGTTCCTTTCCCCTAACGGCTGGGACTGTCTCGCCTCGTTCTTCCTGCCAGAAACGACACCGCTCACACTCTTTCATTCAAGATGAGCTGTCAGACTTTAGATGGAAGGACCAAAACCCAAATTAATTCTGGCAGCGGTGGGATTTAAGCCCAGGTCTCCGCTGTGATTGGAACCTTAGACCGCTCGGCCTCGCGTACAGACGTTGTAATCATGTAATTTACTGATATAGTTAGTGAAATAATATAGAAGGAATGGAGATGGGAACGGCCAGCAGAAATCTCCAACCTAATTTTTCATTGAATCTGGTCATCCTGAAATGTGTAACAAACAGAAATCATCTCCAGTCAGAAAAACAATGAGCTGCATTTAAGGGTCGGCAACATTTAAACTGTCCTCAAGCTCGTCTGGTTCCCAATCTCCTTCCAGAAATAACAACAAAACTGTCTGCTGAATTTGCTCTGGGTCTTTACTTCAGAAAGGACAGGGCACAAGGCGAGACTGACATTTCTATGCATTTCCAGGAAATAACTTATTTGGTTTCACGGTTTGGACGAGAGCAGCAAATCTTCATTTTCTGATCTGCAATCAAAAGAGCAGTATCCAACTCTAACCACCAAATTACAGCGTGTTTTACAATTTGCTTCATCCACGCTCCTTTTGTTATTGCAATTTTCACTCCAGACCACTTTCACCACAAACAAGATTCTCCTGCAAAATGGCACGTTCTGATTCACTCCCAATGATGTGTCCAGCCAATGACAACATGCCACAAATACTCCACGACTGTTATCACTTTCGCTTCCGACGGTTCAAACCGCACTGAAATATTTCGAAAGGTTTTACATTGAAGAGTGAGGGATAAGTTTCATAATTCAGTGCCAGTGTTCATGGCAAAATCTGCCCATTGCCATCCAGATTTTTCCTTATATCACCAGCTCTATTGGCAGCGTTTTGCAGCCCATTACTGTCCTTCTCTTTCAGTGTTTTTCCATGAATATTTGCACTTGTGATATTTCCAATGAAGTGAACTTGAAAATATCACTCGACTGAATTTAATAGCTCCGCGTCCGATCAGAGAGTAAATCGGATTATTTCTAACAGTTTTGCCAGAGCAGTAATTATTTTCCTGAGAGAAAATTGAACCCAAACCTCACTCGCATAGTGCAGAACACAAACCACTGGACTCAGGGCAACTAGTGAACTTAGTTTCTCAAACCGATTGACCTCATATTCCTTTGCTCATTATTTTCATCTCAGATTTGTTTTACCATCGACAAGTTGCGCCTTCAAAATCTCCTGTTTGGATGGTACATAAGTGCCTCCTTCAGCCAATGACAACACGGATTGAGTTCGCTGCATCATGAAATTGACAGTGAGGTGAAATAGTCCCACAAGATGCTGAAGTTTAGAAGGATGAGAGGAGATCTGACCGAGGCAATAAAATTCTAAAAGGGATTGATCGATTAAACGTAAACCATCCCGAACAAGCGGTGGATTTAAAAGTGAGATGAGGAGGGATTACTTCTCGCAGAGTGTGGTGAATTGGTGGACCTCGTTGCCCCATAGCACGGTGGAGTCTGAATCGCTGGATGATTTCAATAAGGAGATAGATATATTTCCAACTTAAAAAACTAATTAAAGAGATATGGAAAACAAGCGGGGAGGTGGGTTTCGGACCACGGAGAGATCAACCATGATCTGATTGGATGGTGGAGCAGGATTGAAAGGCTGATTTTGCCTATATCCGCTCCCAATTCCTATGTTCCTTTGATCCTAAGTATAACATTCAATTTTCAACACCCACCAACCTCATCACTGTGGTTCCATTGCAATCTATGTACATTCATCGGTTCCCTTTTATCCACAACACATGTGAGTCCTATGAAGATCTTCTAATAGCCTCATTCTGTCGTGTGACAATCTGTTATTTTCTGTTTCCCTCATTTATTCTCTCCTGACTTCAACCCCACTAGATGTTGCATGTTTTCTCCCTGCTGGATTTCACTTGTTTTAAACTTATTACGTTTCTAAACTTTCCCAGTGTCATTGAAAGGTCATGGAGTTGAAAGATGAGCTTTGTTCCCCTGTGCACACACGCTGTCTGACTTCCTGAGTTTTTACAGCATTATCATTTTTCAGTGTAGATATCTGATCCGCTTTGGATGGTAGTGAAAAAATGTTTATTTGCCATGCTTCCTTAACGATGGCTTATTGGTCTCCGGGCATGGTTCTCGCGTTGGATGTTGTAAATCCCGGTTCAAAACCCGGGCATATCCTTGATTTGCAATGGGAGTTAGTGGCTTCCGTTAGTTTATTTCCCGTGACATGGTGGAATTGGTTTATATGGAGCATGGTTTGAGAAACTGAGCACACATTGCAAGGCTTCTGTGAGCACAACACACTCATAGAGGATCCAGACATTTTCAAAAGGTGACAATGCTACCGGACATTCACTTAATCCTTATTCACCCATTCAGAGGGCCCCATGCTTGTGGGTTCAGGCAGCCGTTGTGTGTATATTGCGTTCTGGGTGTCTGCCCTACTCTGTGTCCCTCTCTGTCTCTTTTTGTCACTGTATACATGTCTCAGACTCTTTAGCGCCCTGCCTCTCTGTCTGTGCATCGATCACGCTTCCCTCCTTTTCTCTTGGCTCCCTCTACTTTCTCGCTCTCTGTGTTTAAGCAAGATTCACTGGATTTAATCCTGTGATGAGGCGGTTGCCCTGGGAGGAGAGATTCAGTGTCATGAGTCTGTTTTCTCTGTAGATTAGAATAATGAGAGGAGATTAGATTCAAAAGTCTGAAAATAAGAACATAAGAACTAGGAGCAGGAGTAGGCCGTCTGGCCCCTCAAGCCTGTTCCACCATTCAATAAGATCATGGCTGCTCTTTTTGTGGACTCAGCTCCACTTACCCGCCCGCTCACCATAACCCTTAATTCCTTTACTGTTTAATGGGGAGACAGTTTGGCTTCGAAAATACTGAGACGCTGTTTTCCACCTTGTTTGAGTATTTATATCAAAAATATTGAGGTGAAGATGCAAGAGGAGTTGCAATTCTTGGAAGGAGGTGCAGTTAAGGAGTGGAATTTGTGAATGAAGCTATTGATGATTGAGAGGAATGCATTCTAACCTAAGAGATTCTGTTGGTTTATCAATTATGAACATGGTAATCAGATGAAGCTGAGACACCAAATGGAGAAGCCACATTTGTCTCATGCATTTTAGGATATGGACTGCCAGCTCCCATATTTGCTCGTCTGGCTCAGTTCGTCGAGCATAAGACTCCTAATCGCAGCGTCTTGAGTTCGAACCCCACGTTGGGCGCTGTTGTTTTTTTGCTCCTTTCCTGGGTGAAGTCCAGCTCTTCATTCCACCGGCAGTGTCCCCGCTCAAACTGAATCTTTCCACATCCCACTTTGTTTTAACATTTATTTGTTAGTCATAAGTAGGGTTTGCATTAGCACTGCAATGAAATTACTGTGAAATTCCCCAAGTTGCCACATTCCAGCGCCTGTTCGGGTCAATGCACCAAAGTAGCGCATCTTTCAAACTGTGGGACGAAACCCACTCAGGCACGGGGAGACGTGCAAACTCCACACAGAGAGTGACCCAAGCCGGGAATCGAGCCTGGGTCCCTGCCGCTGTGAGACAGCAATGATAACCACTGTGCCAACGTGCCGCCCTATTAATCTCATAGTTACTGCTTTCTGAGTAAAAGCTATCTCTGCTTCCCTGGCAGTCAAAGAGTTTAGTGCTTAACTCAGTGAGAAGTTATCTTCTCATTTTGTGCGAGATTTGAACCAAGATCTGGGAGATTGTGTCAGTGGAAAGAATAATCATCCCCATTGTCATTCAATCACTCCAGTTTTACATCCTTTCACAAGGACATAAATAGAGATCTCGCCCACATATTTTCCATCACTCTGTATTTGTTCGTAAACTATTAAATATGTAACTTCTTCCAGTTTGGATAAAATGTCAGTGACCCGAAACATTCACTTTGTTTCCCTTTTCATAGGCGCTGGTTGATCTGCTGGGTGTTTCCAAAGATTTCGGTTTTGAGGTGGGATTTGTAGTAACTTCTGTGTTTTTTTTTCTAGTTCAATTTGGATTTGTTTCCTTTGACTGAAGTTTACCGACTTACATAGTTAAAGGGCTGAGATTTCAAATAATAAGATACAAGGATGTGCCACAATATTTGACATGAAATGAAACAAACTGAGGATCAATCATTTAAAAAGTGTTACTAATTCAATATATATTTTTCAGGGGGTCCACCTACGGGTGCCATTCACTCACTCATGTGTCCCAATTTAAACAAGGGGTGGGATGGCTTGAGTCCAAATTGCGAAGCGTTGCGCCATGGAAATGACAGCACTCTGACCTATGACACTAGGCCTTTCTCCCAAAACACACACACACACACACTTGCTCAATAATTGTCAATCTCCAGTCGAATGGTTGGTGTTGTGTGATACCAACTGCTCCTTTCTTTCAACAGATGATTTAAAGAGCAGCGAAAGATGAAATTGAAAAAAAACATTGCTGATGCAGGCATCTCTCGCCAGAGACTCAGAAAAGGGCAATGTAATAGAAGTTGAAGTGGCTGACAAATTCCACCACCCCCCGCCCCCCTCCCCCCTCGCTACACCGCTATTCCTGCTTTGTAAGGAATTTAAACAAAAGTTCCTTCGACAAATCAATCCACAACAATGGCAAATAAGAGAAAGGAGCCACCTAAATTTAGACGCGGTTTGCTGGGTTCAGAGTGCTCACCATTAGACCAGATAACCTGCAACAAAGCAGCCGGCTGCAAATGGTCACTCAAATCATTTGACCCACTTGCTGTTGCTGCCACAGTGAATGAAGAGGTCACATGCTTTGAGTGACCATTTGCGTCAGGCGGCTCTGTTCCTGTTTTTGTGCTGTGATGGTGAGCACCCTGGACTTCGAATGCAGTAATCGGAGTTCAGAACTTGGTGAAAGATTGTTTTTCTTTTGCTAAAGCAGATAATGGTTTCGCTGAAGGGAATTTAATTTTAAAATCTCAGAAAGTGGAAATTTCAGCAAATTCCACCGCAATCACATTGCAGATGTTGCAGCGAATGATTCTCCTGGCGTCATTGCATCAACCCCAGAGAAGGATTGCTCAAGAACACAAAGCGCTGAGAGGCAGGGAAGCTACAGTGGGCATTGTGTCCACCTAGAGGTGTAATTCACTTTGTTATCTGTGTCAATTTAAACAAAAGTTAGGAGGTGAGAGGCCAGAGTGCGACACGTTATCCGTGGAATCAACAGCACTCTGACGGAAGACAGTAGACTTTTATCCCAAAACACACACACACACACCCACACCTCTCTCTCTCTCTCTCTCTCACACACACACACACACACACACACACACGTTCACACACACGCTCAGGCACACACACTTGCTCAATAATTGTCAGACTCCAGTCGAATTGTTTTTGTGTGACGCAAACCGCTTCTTTTTTCAACAGAGGAGTTAAAGAACAGCGAAAAGATGAAAAACACGAACGTTGCAGGGATCTGGCGCCTGAGGCTCAGCAATGTGCATTGTAATAGCAGTTGAACTCGCTGACAAATTGTCCTCTCTATTCGTGAGAAATTGAAACGAAACGCCCTTCAGCAAACCAATCACCTGCCTTGAGCAAATTAAAGCAGGGCTCCGCCGAGATTTGAACACGAATTGCAGGATTCAAAGTCCAGAGTACTCACCATTACACCACGAAACCCAACTCACGACAGCTGTCTGAAAATCGTCGCTCAATACTTGTGCCAATTTGAACAGCAGGGAGAAATATCAGTCCCAAAGACAAAGACAAAGACAAAGAACAGTATAGCACAGGAAACAGGCCCAGCGGCACTCCAAGCCTGTGCCACTCCTTGGTCCAACTAGACCAATCGTTTGTATCCCTCCATTCCCCGGCTGCTCATGTGACTATCCAGGTAACTCTTAAACGATGTCTGCCTCCACCACCCTACTTGGCAGAGCATTCCAGGCTCCCACCACCCTCCGTGTAAAAAACATCCCTCTAATATCTGAGTCATACTTCGCCCCTCTCACCTTGAGCCCGTGACCCCTCGTGATCGTCACTTCTGATCTGGGAAAAAGCTTCCCACCGTTCACCCTATCTATCCCCTTCATAATCTTGAACACCTCTATTAGATCTCCCCTCATTCTCCGTCTTTCCAGGGAGAACAACCCCAGTTTACCCAATCTCTCCTCATAGCTAAGACCCTCTATACCAGGCAACATCCTGGTAAACCTTCTCTGCACTCTCTAACTCCTCCACGACCTTCTGGTAGTGCGGCGACCAGAACTGGTCGCAGTACTCCAAATGTGGCCTAACCAGCGTTCTATACAGCTGCATCATCAGACTCCAGCTTTTATACTCTATACCCCGTCCTATAAAGGCAAGCATACCATATGCCTTCTTCACCACCTTCTCCACTTGTGCTGCCACCTCAAGGATTTGTGGACTTGCACACCTAGGTCCCTCTGCGTTTCAATACTCTTGATGGCTCTGCCATTTATTGTATAACTCCTCCCTACATTATTTCTTCCAAAATGCATCACTTCGCATTTATCCAGATTAAATTCCATCTGCCACATCTCCGCCCAATTTTCCAGCCTATCTATATCCTGCTGTATTGCCCGACAATGCTCATCGCTATCCACAAGTCCAGCCATCTTCGTGTCATCCGCAAACTTGCTGATAACCCCAGTTACACCTTCTTCCAAATCATTTATATATATCACAAATAGCTGAGGTCCCAGTACAGAGCCCTGCGGAACACCACTGCTCACAGACCTCCAGCTGGAAAAAGACCCATTGCATCATCCCGTCAATTACCTACACCAATTCATATTTATATTGCCCTTGATGGATCCTCCGATTAAAATGAGTAGGCTACCTTCTACTGCATTAAATTTCTCTGCTGCTGATCACATTCAAAGAGCAATGTTAGCATCGAACAGATATCAACCTTATTGTGGTAACTTTACTGAACATCAGCTTATCAGAGCTCTGCTTTCATCACACTGGAAGCCAATGTGAAAATATGAAGAATTTCAAATCTTAATAGACATAAAGGAGTGTGTGACTGTGGACAATTGGCGCTGTGCATACTCCTGTAATCAGTCTCTAGGAAAATCAGGCAGATGGGATCCTGCTGGTCTCGTGGTTAGGATTCGGCCCTTTCAGGGTCGCAGGCTGCGTTCGATATATTAAGACTTAATGATTTTGATAAACAAACCAGCAATAGTTCCTGGTCCAAAGCAGCTCTGCCAGAATCGGTGGAGTGAGATTTGCATTTTTGCTTCCGAGTTGGAAATGTCACACCTGCAACAGGTCAAGACAAACACAGATAGTGAAAGACAGTGATATGATGCAAAATGCTGCCGATAGAGATGGGGAGACAAGGGAACATCTGGGTGGTAATGGGTCAGATTTAACCGTTTGCATTGACACAAATATCACTCATTTCTGGATAACATTCTCGGGCTAAATGACAAGAAAACCTCTCCATGAATGAAACACTAAACTGTGACTTCGACTGATTGCAAGCAGTTTTCATTCAGAAAGCAGTAATTGTGAAGTTTAGAAAGCGGGATGGAGAAAGGCTCAGTTTGAGAGGTGACACTGCGGGAGGAATGGAGAGCTGGAGTACACTGAGAAAAGCAGCAAAGTTTAAAAATAACCGGAACCAACCAATGTTGCCCTTGACCGTTATTCCTTGTGTCAGCTAATCCATCCTGTCTTGCTCACTATCACAGACCTTCCCTTTTATATTCTTTACTGAGTTATTTCCGCTGTAAATGCCGTAGAAAGCTCAATAGTTCAATTTATGTTTCGTGATAAACGAGAATAACTGTAATCCGAACCATTTTGAAACAAAGCCATCTGGAAATGCTTCGATCTGGATTCGAACCGTGGACTTTCTAGGTGCAAGGCGAGCGTGATAACCAATACACTACAGGAACATACCAACGTGTACACTTGATGGAGCTCCGATTTACTGGTCGAGCAACTAAACGCGTCCGACAAGCCCGTCAGTTGCTCACTTTAACCAAAAGAGAAAACTCTGGAAAATCACATTGTGTCTGGCAGCATCTGTAGAAGAGAAAAGAGTTGACGTTTCGGTCCGGATGACCCTTTGTCAAAGTTTTGTGTGACACATTTGCTTTCAGACTCCAGCATCCACAGTAATTTGCTTTTATCCAGTTGCTCACTTTACATTCTCTCTGCTGGTTCCTCGAATCAAAATTAATGATGATTCATTCTACTGCATTAAATTTTAGTAATCGCATGTTTGACCAAAGCTGTTCATAACGTTTATAGTAATTTAAGTGAAAATCGAACAGTGGGAGAATGTGATCCCCCTCCTTCATAAATATCATATCCTAAATTTAGTGTCTCAGATTTCCCATCAAGGACACCAGCAGAAGTCACTGCTGTCAGAGCTGGTTTTGGCAATGAATCAAATGAATGAATTGGATTAGATCACACGTCCCATTGAGTCTCCTTCCCCACTTTAAATCAAACCCGAGCTCAATAACTGCCTCATTTCAGTAATCAATTCAGTTAAATTTGGTTCCACACAAACAGGGAGAGAATAGAAGGAACAAAAACAAAAAAGGGGAATGGGTAGTTAGACAGAGAGGGAAGGACAGAGAGAAAATAGAAAGAGCCAGACTGGGGTAGACACTGAACAGAACAGACACACTTCACTGTTCCATACCGTTTCAAGAAATAAAAACTTGAAGGCATTGGAAAGAGCAAATGCTACGGCCCTGAAAAATATTCTGGCAATGGTGCTGAAGAATTGCGCTTCAGAATTTGCCGCAGCTTCAGCTAAGTTGTTCCTAAACTACAACACTGGCATCAACTGCCAATGCTACAACTTGCCCAAGTATGCCCGGTTTACAAAAATCAGGTCAAATCCAATGCCCCACATTACCACCAGTCTACTCTTGATCATCAGTAAGGTGCCGGAAGGGGCAATAAACAATGGCATCGAGAGGCATTCCAATGCAAACTGCAGGAACATCCCCCGATGTCACGATTCGGATCTTACTGCATTCCAGACTTAACACTGAGTTCAACAACTTCAGAGCATCTCCTTTCCTCCATCTTCACCCCATTTCCATTTATTTTGTTTTATTTAATTTTATTCTATTTATTTTTATTAATTAATATTTTCTTTTTTATCTATATTTATTTTCTTTATTTCCATGTATTGCACTGTTTATTTAAAATCTCACTTTCCATCTTGTTGCCCCCTCTCCCTCCATCCCACTCGGGCCGTCTCTTACATTTCCTTTGTTCTGCCATTTGCACATTCTGATCTCTAAATGCGCAGCCTGCAGCTCCCTTCTCAGCCATGATCACCACCATTTAATTTGCCTTTATGTTTTTTTGATTGATATGTGACACCTTTGCCACCCACCCCTCACCCATATCCCTCACCATTACAGTCTAAATCTCGTCCAAGTTTCTTTGTCTTCAGCTCTGACGAAAGTCATCCTGACTTTGAACGTTAGCTCTATTCTCTCTTCACAGAGGCTTTCAGACCTGTTGAGATTTTCCAGCATTTTCTGTCCTTGTTTCAGATTCCAGCATCTGCAGTAAATTTGTTTATATCAAGAGGCTCTTGTCAGACGGACTTGTCCCTGGAATACAAAAAAAACCCGCTAAAATTGAAAGAAATGCACCAAGTTACCATAGATCGGCGAGATTAAAACCATTGCAGGCAGTTTCCCTGGTGGTCAATGGTTAGGATTTGTTGTTTTCACCACTGTTCGATTCCCGGTCAGAAAATGAAGATTTCTTGTTTTCTTGCAGGACATGATATAAGTGGAGTTCGAATTACTTCTTGATCGAAAGCACGAGTGATATTGCTGCCAGTTTCAAAAGCAGAGAAAAATCCGCCTCATTCCACAAGCTCGTCAATTACCCACAGCAATTTATACTTGCATTGCCTCTTTTGGTTCCTACAGTCAAAATGAATAATGATACATTCTTGTAGAATCCCGACAGTACAGAAGGACCATCGAGTCCGCACTGACAACAATCCAAACCACGCCCTATTCCCGGAGACCCGCATATTTACCCTGATAATCCCGCTGACCCGAGGGTCAATTTAGCATGGCCAAGCAAGCTAACTCACACATCTTTGGAAAGGAAACCGGAGCACACGGAGGAGACCCACGCAGACAACGTGCAAACTCCGCACAGGCAGTGACTTGAGGAATTTAACCTGAGCCAATGGCGCTGTGACGCATCATTGCTAACCACTGTGCCACCATGCCGTCCTTTTCTACTACATTTAATTTTACTGCAGTGTTAGTATCAACCTGTGATAAACCGTCTTGTGGTAATTCTGCTGAACAACATTAACTTATCACCGTTAATGGACCGTGGGTTGCAACCCCAAGTTGGGCGCCACTGTTTTTAAACTTTGCTGCTTTTCTGGGTGAAATCCAGCTCTGAATTTCTCCGGCAGCGTCACCACTCAAACTGACACCAGATGACAGTACAGCCCGTAAAACGTGAGAGCTATTTTTATTGACGCCCACGGACCCATTGCCAACCCGCAACTGTTTGCTTTTGAAGGATCATGGGAAGGAAAAAGCACAAGCTCCGTCCCTGGGTGGTCTGGACCCACCAACCTTTCGGTTAACAGCCGAACGCGCTGACCAATTGCACCACAGAGACTGACACAGCAGCTGTTAACGATATTCTAATCCAGGGTGTCAATGATCACAATTCTATTTCTGCGAAACCTGTTCCAGAACTACAGCATCACCGCACCATTTACAAGTCTACACAAGTCTCTTTGTTTCTTTCGATCCCGTAGTATTGCTGTGGTGTAGCGGTTATACCCTTTCTTCTATGAACGTGCAGCTAAAATGAATCCATGTCTCTGGCCAGAGGGAGGAATTCAACGGGAGGGAAGGGAACTGACCACCAGAAGACCAAGGATCCAATACTTTCCATTCGGAGATGCTTTAGGAGGGGCGAATTATCGCTCGACCAGCTAATATTCTGGGGACCGGCCAGGACAGCTGGTGGGATTTGAATACAATAGGAAAAATCTGGAATTGAGAATCCATTGATGACCGTGAAAGCATTTTCGATTGTTGAAGGAACCCATATGATTCACCAATGTATCTTAGGAAGGAAATCTGCTCTCCTGACCTGGTCTGGCCTACATGTGACTCCAGAGCCACAGCAGTATGGTTGCATCTCAACTAGGGTTGGGCAGTGAATGATGGCTAGCGACGGCCATGTTTAAGGAATGAACAAATGAAAAAGCCCGAATGTGCAAGTTTGAGAGAAGCTTTCTGAGCAGTGAGAGCTGGAAACGGTAACCAGTTCAAGATATTCTGTCAGATTTGAGTGTGTACAGAAGTGTAGAGGGGAAGGGAAAATGCAACACTGTGTAAAATACTGTATTCAGTTTATATTCAGCAATTAACGTGAATTATTGTTCTTTTCCTCACTCTGAGGTTAAAAGTATGTATAAATGTTTCCATCCGTTTTGGAACTGGGAACCTTTCGTGTGTCAGATGACTGTGATAAACACTACACTACAAAAACTATGCTCGACAACTGACTGGAGTGTCGAACCGTGCTGTCTGATTGTACTTCAGAGTCATGTATTCTCTGTTTCTGAAGTGTGGTGTTTAATAAATTCACCTAAAATGTTAATGGTTCCCTGTGTGAAATAGGACAACAGTGTTCAAACTTCCTCATCTCTCAGTGTGAGGAAAAGTTACCTCATTTCCGTTTGTTATTAAATAGTGACAGAAAACATTGTCTCTCAGCCTAACTGCAGTTGCATTTCCAAGTGTTAAATAATATTCTGCAAAATGCTCAGTTAAAGTAAAGTATATTTATTAGTCACAAGTAAGGTTTATACTGCAATGAAGACACTGTTAAATTCCTTAGTCGCGAGACTCCGGCGCCTGTTGGGGTTAATGCACATAACCAGCACGTCTTTCAGGCTGTGAGAAGAAACCCACGCAGACACGGGGCGAACGCGCAAGCGCCACAGAGACAGTGACTAAAGCTGGGAATTGAGCCTGGGTCTTTAGCGCTGTGAGATAGCAGTGCTGACCACTGTACCGCCGTGCCGCCCGAGACATGGAAAAAGAGAAAAAAAGGCGCAAATGTAATTTTATGATTCTAATGTGAGATGAATTTCTCTGCCGCATGAAAAATGGGTTTTGAGCCGAATTGTACTTCCGCAAGTCAGGTTCTGAAGTTAAATCAGATTGCACGGTTTGACCTTCAAGACCAGTCGCTTTTATCCTGAGCGAACTTTCAGTGTTGAAGGTGTTATCACATTCTATTCATATTTGTGCAGGTCCCAGGCAATAAACAGGGCAGAAACGTTATCAAAACTCACTGCTCTGAAGGTTCCGAATTCAAGTTTATTGTTAAATGTGAACTGAATTGGGTATCAATCAAAATATTGAATATTTAGTCTTCACTATTTCTGAGAAAACGCACACAAAGCCAGAGTGGGTTGATACTGAGCGGGACAGAAACACTTTACTATTCCGTATGATTTCAAGAAAAAAGAAGCTTGAAGGCATTGGAAAGAGCAAATGCTATGGCTCTGAAAAATAATCTGGCAATGGTGCTGAAGAATTGTGCTTCAGAACTTGCCAAAGCCTTAGCTAAGCTGTTCCTAAACTGCAACACTGCCATCTAGCCGCCAAAGCTAAAATTTGCCCAAGATTGCCCGGTGTCAGGTCAAATGCAACGCCACCAAGTACCACTAGTCTACTCTTGATCATCAGTAATATGATGGAAGGGGCAAGAAACAATGCTATGAAGAGGCACTCCAATGCAAACTGGAGGAATATCGCCCCGGTCTCCCGATTCGGTACTTACGGCGTTCCGGACTTACCATTGAGTTCAACAACTTCAGGGCATCTCCTGTCTGCCATCTTCACCCCATTTCCATTTATTTTGTTTAATTTCATTTCATCTTATTTATTTATTTTTATTATCCTATATCTTTATTTATGTATATTTATTTTTTAATTTCCCTTTTTTGCATTGTTTATTTAAAATCTTACTTTCCATCTTGTTGTCTCCTCTCCCTCCATCCTACTCGGGCCATCACTTACATTTCCTTTGTCCTGCCATTTACACATTCTGATCACTTAATGGGCAGCCAGCAGCACCCTTCTCAGCCATTGATCACCACCATTTAAATTCCCTTTGTTTTTTTCTATTTACATCTGACACCTTTGTCACCCACACCACACCCATATCCCTCAGCATTGCAGTATAAATCTCGGCCAAATGTATTTGTCTTCAGATTGGACGAAGAGTCATCCAGACGTTGAACGTTAGCTCTATTCTCTCTTCACAGGTGGTTACAGACCTGTTGCGATGTTCCCCCATTTTCTGTTCTTGTTTCAGATTCCAGCATCCGCAGTAAATTTGTTTATTTCAAAAGGCACTTGATAGTCCGACTTGCCCCTCGGATGCAAAAAAAAAACTGCTGAATTAGTAACAAAGCGCCAAGTGAGCATGGATAGGTCAGATAAAAATTCTTACAAGCAGTTTCTCTCGTGGTCGAATAGTTAGGACTTGGTGCTTTCACCGCAGCGGTTCGATTCCCAGACAGAAAATGAAGATTTATTGTTTTCGTGCAGCACATGATTAAAGTGCAGTTGGAATTACTTCCAAATCGAAAACATGAATGATATTGGTGCCAGTTTCACAGCAGAGAGAAAAATCCGTCCCATTCCACCATCCCGTCAATTAGCCACAGCACTTTATATTTGCATTGCCTCTTTTGGTTCCTCCAGTCAAAATGAGTAATGATATATTCTCATAGAATCCCTACAGTGCAGAAGGAGGCCTTTTGACCCATCGAGTCCGCACAGACAATAATCCCACCCACATCCTATTCCAGTAAACCCACTTATTTATCCTGCTAATCCCGCTGACACTAGGGTCAATTAAGCATGGCCAATCAACCTAACCAACATATCTGTGTGAAGGAAACCGGAGCACGCGGAGGAAAACCACGCAGACACGGGGAGAATGTGCAGACTCCGCACAGACAGTGGCCTGAGAAATTTAACCTGAGTCCCTGGCGCTGTGAGGCATCAGTGCTAACCACTGTACCACCGTGCCGCCCTTCTACTGCATTCAATTTTACTGCAATTTACTGCACTCAAAGAGCAGTGTTAGCATGAACCTGCGATAAACCGTCTTGTGGCAATCCTGCTGAGCTGCATTAATTCATCACCGTTGATGAATCGTGAGTTTGGGCGCCATTGTTTATAAACTTTGCTGTTTTTCTGGGTGAACATCAGCTCTGGTTTCTGAGTGAAAACTGCCTCCACTTCACTGGAGGTCGTAGAATTTATTGTTTAATTCAATTAAAGGTTTTCTTGTCATTGAGCCTGAGATTTGGACACAGACCTGAGAGGTATTTGTGTCAGTGAAAACAATAGAATCTACCCCATTAACAGCCAGATTTTACCCCGCATCACCATTTCTATCGTCAGCGCTTTGCAGCCTATCGCTCTCTTTTTATTGTTCTTTACATGTGACATTTCCAATTCAGACGCAAAAGAGGAAATCTCTCTGATACTGATTCCGACGGAACTGGTGCTGATCAGAAAGTAACGCAGGGTCGTTGCTCATCAAGAAATCTATATTCCCTGACCGGGAGTCGAAGCGGGGTCACGATCGTAAGAGCGCCGAATCCGAACCAGTAGACCATCAGGAAAGTTGATGCACGTTATTTAAGAAACTAATTTAGCCATGAACCATCTGCTTTTAATTTTTATTGCAGACGTTTTATTCGCCAAAACAATTTTCTCCTTTAAATTGTCATGTCTAGATCGAACACATGAACTGCTTCAGCCAATGAAAACAGCGATTCCTGTTCGCTGGAGCATGAAATCGACATTAAGGTGAAATAGTCCCGCAAGCTGCTCATGTGGCACTTTCAGTTTCCAAAACCCACCAAACTCATCATTGTGGCTTCTGTGAAACTTACAAGGTAACACACGGTAGGCATTCATCACGGAGAGCAACTGGCACAAGTCATTTATGAAACACTATCATGTCGCTTCTCTTCCTGTTTCTGTCTCTGCCTCTCATCCATCTCCCTCTGGCCGTCCAGCACCCAGGGCCAATTAGCTGCTTGATACAGACACAGGTAGTTCGTGAACCCGAGCTTCAGCTGGAAAGCAGGGGCAGGGAATGTAAGGCACAGGGCATTGAGAGGACATGGACTTTAGAGATGACAGTATAAAGAGACACAAATATCTTATCTTCCTGGTCCTCCCAGTCACTGATTACAAGAATGTACTCAATGCCAATTATCCACTTTCACCTTCTCCTTCCAGCCTTCAGCACGCAGTTAAGTTCCCAAGTGTTTGAATTCTTGCTACAGTTAATTAGGGTACTGTTGAGACCACATCTGGAATAGTGCGCGCAGTTTGAGTCTCCACATTTAAGACAGAATAAAACCAAAATAGTGAGAATGTTGGAAACTGAACCAGAAACAGTAAATGCTGCAAAATCATAACACGTCTTACAGCATCTTTGGAGAGAGGGTAAAGTCAACGTTTTGAGTCAGGACGACCCTTCGTCAGAGTAGGCTATGCATTTATGGGAGACAGTACAGTGAAGATTTACTAGATTTTCCTCTGCGTTGAGTTACCCTGTGATGACAGGCTGACGATATTAAAGTGAAATTCTCTGGAGTTTCGCAGAATGAGAGAAGATCTCAATGAAACCTACACAAGACTGACTGAGTGCAGCACTGCTGCTTCAGAGCGTCAGAGACCCAGCTTCAATTCCGGACTCGTGAGACTTTCTGTTTGGAGCTTGCACGTTTTCTCTTTGTCTGCGAGCATTTCCTTCTGGGTGCACCGCTTTCCTGCCCAAGATGTATGGGTTCGGTGGATTGGCCATGCTAAATTGCCTCACAGTCGTGGTGTGACGGGGATATTGTGGAGGTGGGATTGTTATCGGTATAGGCATGGTGTACCGAATGGCCTCCTTCTGCACTGCAGATTCTACGAGTTTGAAGGGTGGTTGCTGAGATAACATTTTCCTTGGTCCGGGAATCTAAAACACGGAACACAATCTCAGGATAAGGCGATGATTATTGAGGTCTGAGGTGAGGAGGAATTGCTTCACTCAAAGGGTAGCTAATCTTCAGAGTTCACGCCAGAGGCTTGTAAATGCTCCATCATTGAACACATTTCAGTCTGGGTTGGACAGATTTGTGATCTATCCAGCAATGACTGGGAACATGGAATATGGAATTGGAACAAATGTTGAGCCACAAATTAATGTTTCTATTCCAATTGTTAAGTCTCTTAGTATAATGGAAGCATATATACATTACTATATGCAATATGTTTGAAATCAAAAGACATTAAATAATGTAGGGAGCACCAGATAACAGCACAGCCGGTAACACTTGAGAGCTTTTTCTTATTGACGCCCACGGAACATTGCCAACTCGCAACTGTTTGCGCTTGGATGACGATGCGGAGAAAACAGCCAAAGGTCCGTCCCTGGGTGGCCTCGAACCACGAGCCTTTCGGTTAACAACCGAACGAGCTGACAATTTGCGCCAGAGAGCCTACGACAGGAGCTACCAGAGATATTCAAAACCAGGGTGTGAATGACCACAATTATATTTCTGCTAAACCTGTTCCAGATCTCCAACGTGACGGCACCGTTTACAACCCTAAACAAGTCTGTTTGGTTATTTTGATCCCGCAGTATTGCTGTGGTAGGAAGTTATTCCGTTTCTCCTATGAACGTGCATGTAAAATGAATCCATGTCTCTTATCACAGGGAGGAACTCAACGGGAGGGAAGTTAACTGACCACCAGAAGGCCAAGGATCCAATACTTTCCACTCAATCATCAATAACACCATTCACAGATGCACCTGTTTCCAAATATTGTGATCCATTTCCATCAGGATTTGTTCCAAGATTTAATATTTTCCTTGCTTTCTCCTCATTTTCAAATGAGATTCCCTTCAATATACAACATAAATGGAATTGCAAACCTGACGGATGAACAGTGGGAAACAAGTCACTGGGTAACACAAATCCATGGTGCTCATTTTCAGATTCACAACACTCAGCTTTTCAATCAAATGGAGGAATTTATCACTGAAAAGGTTTGGAAAGTTGGTGTGAATTCTGTTTGTGACTCACTCGGGTATTGTGTAAATGCTGCTCGAAGGTTCAGTGAGCGGGGTATAATCTGCCTTTGTTTTCCTGAGCCTGTGCTCGGTGTATTGGAATGTTTGAACCGGGTTGGGTCTTGTGTCCCAGGGATGTGCAGTAACCCGCTGATTGAAGTTGCAGTCGGCGCTCTCTGCTGGCAGCGGATGAGTGATTGGAGAATGCGGGGTAAAGTCCTGCTGCTTGTCCTTGTCTCACTCACTGTGGAGACGTGGATGAGAGAGTGTCATTGATGGGGTTGTTTCCCCGACTGAAATGTGGCTTCGACTATCTGTTAACGGAGGTGACGCTGTTGGAGCCATTAATAATCTGACGCAATGCAGCAGCGAGCATTGCTCCAGTGTCTCAATTGGTTAGTGCACGGTACTTATACAGCAACGCAACCAGCAGGCGATGCCGAGGTTATGAGTTCGAGCTTCACATGGAGCAGATGCTTCAGGTGGGCCGTTGGCCCAGCGGTATTATCGCTCGATCAGCCAATATTCTGGGACAGTCACGACAGCTGGTGAAATTTGAATACAATAAAGAAGATTGGAAATAAGAATCCACTGATGACCATGAACCACTGTCCATTGACCCATGATTCACTAATGTCCTTGAGGCGGGGGAAATCTGTTATTCTTAGCTGGCCTGGCCTACACGTGATTCCAGAACCACAACAAAGTGGTTCTCTCAACACGGGATGGGCAGTAAATGCCGGTCAGTGACGCTTATGCTCAACAAACCAACGAAAGAAAGAGCCGGAATGTGCAGGTTTGAGAGAAGCTTTCTGAACCGTCAGAGCTGGAAAAGGGAGTCAGTGAAAAATATTGGGTTTCAGTGTGCACAGAACGATAGAGGTATGAGGAAATTAAAATACTGTATTGAGTTAATTTTCGACGATAAATTATTGATCCTCACTCTGAGTTTAAAACAACGTACAGATGCATCTGCAGTCGCGACGTTCTGCTGACAGTGGGTGATTAGAGACTGCGGGGTAAAATCTGCTGCTTGTTTCTGTCTCACTCACTGTGAAGCCGGAGAAGAGAGAATCATTGTTGGTTTTGTTTCCCCGTTTGAAATGTGGCTTCGAGTGACTGTTATTAACGGAGGTGGTGCTGCAGGAGCCTTTAATAATCTGACACAAATCAGCAGCAATCAGCCGGAATGTGCAGGTTTGAGGGAGGCTTTCTGAACCCTCAGAGCGAGAATCAGTGAAAAATGTTTTGCTGGGTTTGAGTGCGTCCGGAACCGTGAAGGGAAGGGTAAATTTAACACAGCGTAAGATACAGTATTCAGTTAATATTCAACCTTAAACGTGAAGCACTGTTCTTTTCCTCACTCTGCTGTTAAAAGTACTTTCAAATGTTTCCGCCCGCTTTCGAACTGGGAATCTTTCGTCAGGTGAATGTGGTAACCAGTACACTACATAAACGACACGTTCCCTCCATTCTGGAAGCCTTGGATGAACCTGTGTCTGAGGTCACCATTGCAGATGTCAGAACATCTTTTTCGAAGGTCAACCCATGGAAAGCGGCTGGCCCGGATGGGGTAAGCATACCAGCACTCAGATCCTGCACAGATCAGCTCGCCGGGGTATTCGCAAACATCTTCAAGCGCTCTTTACAGCAAAGTGAGGTCCCTATCTGCTTCAAGAAGACGACCATTATCCGAGTACCAAAGAAAAGGCAAGCAGCGTGCCTTAATTAATATCGTCTGGTGGCTCTGACAGCCATCCTTATGAAGTGTTTCAAAATGTTAGTCATGGCATAAATCAATTCCAGCCTCCAGGACTGCTTGGATCCACTGCAGTTCGCTTATTGCTGCAACACGTCCACAGCAGATGCCATCTCCCTGGCCCTGCACTCAACCCTGGAACACCTAGATAACAAAGACACTTATGTCAGACTCCTATTTATTGACTACAGCTCAGCCTTACACGCCATTATTCCTACGAAACCCATCTCCAACCTCCGTGGTGTGGGCCTCGGCTCCTCCCTCTGCAACTGAATCCTGAACTTCCTAATTCACTGACCGCAATCAGTAAGGTAGACAACAACACCTCCTCCATGGTCATCCTCAACACCGGTGCCCAACAAGGTTGTGTTCTCAGCACCTACTAACTCCTGATACACCTATGACTGTGTTGCCAAGTTCCACTCCATCTCGATTGTCAAGTTTGCAGACGACACCACCACAGTGGATCGGATCGCAAACAATTATGAGAAAGAATACAGGAATAAGATAGAGAATCTGGTGAACTGGTGCAGTGACTATAATCTCTCCCTCAATGTTAACAAAACGAAGGAGATTGTCATCGACTTCAGGAAGCGTAGAGGAGAACATATCTCTGTCGACCTCAACGAGGACAAAGGAGAAAGGGCCGAAAGCTTCAGGCTTTTAGATGTCCAGATCATCAATAAACTGTCCTGGTCCCCCCGTGCCAGCACGATAGCTAAGAAAGCCTACCAACCCCTCTACTTTCTCAGAAGACGAAGGAAATTTGGCATGTCAACTACAACTCTCACCAACGTTAACAGATGCACCACATTATTTCTGGTTGTACCACGGCTTGGTGTAGCTGCTGCTCTGCCCAAGACCGCAAGAAACCAAAAAGGTCGTGAATGTAGCCCAATCCATCACGCAAACCAGTCTCCCATCCATTGACTTTGTCTACACTTCTCGCTACCTTGGCAAAGCAGCCAGCGGTGGACTCCACGCACCCCGAACATTCTCTCTTCCACCTTCTTCCATCGTGAAGAAGATACAAAAGTCTGAGATCAAGTACCGACCGACTCAAGAACAGCTTCTTCCTTGCTACCATCAGACTTTTGAATAGACTTACCTTGCATTAAGTTGATCTTTCTCTACACCCTAGCTATGACTGTAATACTACAATCTGCACTCTCTCGTTTCCTTCTCTATGAATGGCGTGATTTTTCTGCATAGTGTGCAAGAAACAATACTATTCGCTGCATGCTAATACATTTGACAATAATAAATCAGATCAAATCAAATCAAGTAGGAGGACACGGAGGTCGTCACCACCATCTAGAACAGAATATAAATAACTGAAGTGTATTTGTACCTTTCGTAATGAACATTTTTCAATGTCGGCAATATTTCTTTGACTGTGTTGAAGCAGCTCAGAGTGCAACATGATACATGTATAGAAACTTTCCATTATTTCACTTCGTGTGATGGCCACTTTGACATGTTTGTAATCTTCCAGATATTTTAGAAATAAAGTATATTTTTGCAAAAAACAAAAGCAATTTTGGATCGGGAATGTCAGGGCCCTCAAGGACAATCCCAACAGGGACAAAGCCGAATGGTGTGCTGCTATCATTGCCTGGGAGCTCAGGCGTTTCGGCATTGACATTACTGCCATCAGTGAGGCCCTTTGGGCAGGGCAAGGGCAGCTTCAGGAGCTGATTAGTGGTTATACTTTCTTCTGGAAAGCTAATACAAGAAGAAGTTCGCTGTTTCTATGGGGTTGGCCTTGACATCAAAAACCAACTACCTGACCACCACAGAGACTCCCTTTGCGGGATAAATTAATTCCTCATGAACCTTCGCATCAATGTAGCCCACAACCAGTTTGCTTGTTCCAATGCGAAAACATTGTGTTTTGTGCTATACAGTCAAAGCATACCGTTTATAGTGTAGAGAGGGAGAAAGGAAAGGTGTGGGTGCAGATTATAGTGTCATAGTCATAGCCCGGGTGAAGGGAAAAGTCAGCTTAATATACACTGACTCTATACAAATGTTAGGGGAATTGGCAATGATAAGAGAATGCTGTTACTTCAATGGGTGGGTTAGGGACGGATCCATTATTACCTCCATGGAAGTCAGTCTTTCTGCAGTGAAATATATTTTTTCTTTGGGTTATTCCCTGTACTTTTCCAAAACAAACTTAAACGATATACGCGTTCCCCAACACTCTTCCCCAACATTCACTCTCTGGGAAAACCAGGCTGCTCAGGGCATTGAGACTCCTGGGTGGTGCGTGTGCAGGTTGGGGTGGGGCGGGGTGATGGGGCGGGGGGGGAGGGAATGGGGAGACGGGTGGAGAGGGGAGGCGAGGGTGAATTAGTTTAATACACTGTTAGTTCCGATACATGTACATCTGATAGCACAGAGAGGTACTTTATTTAATGTTTCTTCCAGAGATGACACCGCTGACGAAGCCCAGGATAAATAGTTTCCTCTTAGTCATGTTTCGACAGAAAATGGGCAATTTATTTTTGGTGGTGACGAGGAAGGGTGTCTTTATTAACTATAGTAATGCAGACATTGATTCAACAGGATTATTCCCAGTGACATGCAGCTTTCGATTTCTCCCGCATCAAACTCCAATTAGCACAAATTCTGCCCCACACAAATTCATTTCAAAATACCTCCAAACTCATCTCACGACGGTGAATGACATGACGTGTAGATCTGTCCTTTCTTCCGGCTTCAACCATTGTAAGCTTTACCAATCAGATCAGCGGCTATTCACAAAGAGAAAGAGATCAGAAATAATTCTTAAAAATATCAGCCCTGAAATGGACAACTTTTCCAACACATTGCCTCCAGTCACTATGAAGCCATCCAGTGTCTATCCCCTATTGGTGACCACGTTGTCATAGTTAAAACCGTTTTGCATGTTTATAATTTCAGGTGGAATGATCAGAACATTGTGAGAACTTATTGCTTTTGAATGATTGGAATATTTCACTTTTGGAAGCGTTCATCACTGACATCTGACAGGATCTGCTTTTGTTATAGGAACCTGTGTTTCACGAGATAATGAAAGTCATCATCAAGGTTTTTTATTCATTTGCCAAAATCAAAATAAGTGAAGTTTGGAGCTGCCCTCTGTGCCTGTAGCAATCTACATCCTGAGATATTACTGTAGCTGGTGTGTTAGAGAGTCAATTTAAAAATAGAACAAAGTAGTTTGGCGAGTGAAACTGGGATTGTTCTTCTTTGAGTAAAGGAGAAGAAGACTTAATAGAGGTGTTCAAAATGCTGAGGGATTTTGACTGGGTAAATAGGGAGAAAGTAGTTCCCCTGATGGGTGGCTTTGTAACCAGATGTCACAGATTTAAGGCTATTGGTGAAAAATCTGAATGTCGGGAGCTCGAATCTTTTAAAGGGGAATTGGCCGGAGCCATTGAAAAAAATGTAAGAATATGATGAATAACTGGGGAGTGGGAAAAAATGGATCTTTCTGCAAATAGCTGAAACGTCTATGATGGGCTGAATGTCTCCTCTTGCTCTGCTTGATTCAATGAAAAGTGGAGGTGTCACATTACCTTCAACGGAGCCACTCTGAGATGGGAAGCAGTAAGTGTTTGGAGGAGGAGGTAAAGTTGGGGTGTCAGAGATCCCAGAACATCCGACCTCCCCATCAATTGGTGGGTGATTTTCAGACTCGCTCCATCTGCGATTCTGCCTCACTCCAACATCCCGACAGTGGCCAGGATTTACCGCCATCAAAGCTCTGATATATTCTAAAGTTCCAGCCGATGGCCCTTGCTGCTTTACTCCTGCGATTGTGCCCAGTAACCAGCTTCATTGCACTTCAGCATGATTCCATGGAGTTTGAAACCTTACGCAGTCCAGCCGTCCCCACCAAATTCTGAAAACATCCTGGATAATTCACTTGTTCAATGCAAGTATCCTTCAATGTCAACATCATACCAGCTGTTTATCACTACTGTTTTACCTGTACCAGGAACATGTGGGCAACTTTTCAACCATTAGAATAAAGACTTCTACTGGAAGGAAATTAAGTATCAGAAATCACGTCTTCCCAGAAATTACTTTGAAAATGCATTATTTTTCTTTCCTTTTCCTGCCAATTGTCCAATGAAAATGCCGACTGCTTCCAATGTCTGATTCCATGTTCCCGTGTCATTAAGGATTTTATCCAAAGTGTCCATTTGTGGTTGAGACTAAATGACCGCACTGAGAGGGGAAGAATCATAAACCTATAGAGTGCGGAAGAAGGCCATTCATCCCACTGAGCCGACACCGACAACAATCCTACCCAGGCACTATCCTGTAACCTTACGTATTTACCCTGCTGGTCTCCCTGATAATGAGGGGCAATTTAGCATGGCCAGTGCACCTAACGTGCACTGGCCATGCTAAATTGCCCCTCATTATCAGGGAGACCAGCAGGGTAAATACGTAAGGTTACAGGATAGTGCCTGGGTAGGATTGTTGTCGGTGTAGGCTCAGTGGGATGAATGGCCTTCTTCCGCACTGTATGGGTTTATGATTCTTCCCCTCTGGGAAGAATCACTGTGAGATTAACCTGGAGCACCCACCGCAGGCACAGGGAGATTGTGCAAACTCTGCAGAGACAGTGATCAAAGGTTGTGTTTTGATTAAGTTGATTGAGGGAGTCATGTGCGCAAGGGCAGGAGGGAAAAGTAACCAGTTACTGTCAGGTTCTGAAGGAAGCAAGATGCATCTCTCTCTCTCTGTCTCTCGCTCGCTCACTCTCCGGAGGCAGCTGTTTGGGACCTACAAGGAGAAATTGTCTCTTACTCTCGTTTTCTCCAGAGATGTTCTGGAGACTCGAGGACTGGCAGCCGGAGTACTAAAATACAAAGGACTGTTAGCAAGTACAAACAAATATGCCTGCCTGTTGCTAATTTATTTTGATGAGGATTTTAAGTTTATAAGAAGAATAATGCTTGAATTGAAACTAATAGATCGAGGTTAGCTGTTAAATATTGTGCCTTGTCATGTTTAAGTATATTAATTGGCAAAAGTTAAGCTAATTTATTTGATATGTTAAACTGTATTGATAAATAAAATTTGCTTTGATAAAAGCTACCTCTTGTCAACAGAATCACACCTGGAATGAAAAAAGTTGTCCTCACAGTAAAGGGTTCGAGTCAGGCTTCACAACACATTCTAGGTTTTCAGATCCAAACCGAAATACAGGTAATATCTCAAGCTGAGAGTTCACAATGTCTGAGCCGGGAAAATTGACTTAGAAATGAATAACTGCCTTCAGTTCTCTGAAAAAAAAATCTTTCGATGTAAAATTAACTGAAGCATTTATTTTTTGCATTTAAATGAAGAATGGACTAACACAAGACCCACCTACTCCCATCTTCATTGCAGAGTTAAGAACTGCTTCAGCGATATAGTTCCAAATGTTCTCAAATTCGCTGAAATAAAACTTAAAAGCTGTTCCCTTGTGAGGACCCCCACTTGATAAGCAAGACCACACACCTCTGCTGGCTGCTTCATTTACTCTTCACGCCTTCATTTTCTCTGAGCACAATAGAAATTTAGTTAGAACTTAAGCAACACGACAGATACAAACACCTTTGTCCAGCATGTGTCTAGCATGAGGTGCTTTCCAGGCACAGAAACAGCAAATAAACACAAATAAATCTATGCCTTATTTCTAATGTTTACCAATACAAATATGGATCCTCGACAATTATCTTCATTTTCCGAACAGTGAATTTGCCTGCATAATCGAAACGGCTGGACGGTCCAGTAGGATCGATGGCAAAGTGGAGGCCGCGTCCAGACTCCTGATGGAATCGCTGAAAGACATCAAGCGGCATGACGTCTTCAGCAACCCTGCAGCCCGAGCACCACGTGGATACACCTGGTCTTTTCCTCAGCAATTTGTGTCCTTTTGCTGTTGGTTTTCCACTGACAGACAGAAAGGGGACTTCGCTCCATCTGTACCCTCCCCCGCCCCCACAACACACACACAAACACACACACTGGGTTTCTGTGAGCTTTGTTTTGCTGCTGGTTTGTCGAAAGAAAATGAAGCTGGAACTGGCTTCGTTAAGACACACATTCTGGGTTTGTATGCCTCCTCATTTTTTCCCTGCGGGTTATGAGTGATTTGGAAGCGGGCTGGAGGAGCCCCTGAGGCTGCTCTGCAGACTGACTGGAGGAGACTGAAGGAGCGGCCACACGAGCTCAGTCTTTAAGTGGCAAAAGCGCAAGCCGCCGGAAGAAGGAGTCCAGGAAAATACCTACCGGTCTGATTGGAGGGTCAAGCACCACGTGCGTGTGGGGGAGGGGGTAGACGGAGCACTGGGAAGAAGCTCTCGCTCTGATTGGAGTGTCAGGCACCACGACGGTCCATAGGAGGAGCTGATAGAGCACGGGGAAGAAACGGTCCTGATTGGAGGGTCAGAAGCACCAAAGTGTGGGGGAGGGACTGGCTGGAGCACGGGGCAGAACGGACATGATCTTCACGGCGCGGCAACTGCAAGTGAAATGCAGGGAACAGCACCAACCCTTGCATATGGCCTACTGTCACCTCACAAAAACCTTTGACACGTTAAAATGCGAGCGATTATGGAGCGTTCTCCTCCATTGTGACTCCTCCAAACATTTATCCCCTTCCTCCCCCTGCTCAAGGATGACCTGCCAACAGATCCACTACAGGCACAATTCAATTTCGCACTGGGATCCAGCAAGGGTGTGTCATCGCACCAACACTCTTCTCGATCTTGATGCAATGCAGCATCTCATCTTCACAAGCTCCATCCTGGAGTGTAGAAATACTACAGAACAAGCTGGAATTGCTTCAACTTCTGCCGCCTTCATGCCATATACAAGGGCATTCCATCCGCTCTCATTGAAATGCAGTATTGTGGCGATATTGTACCTTTAAGCAATGTATACTAATCTTGTTTCTCTGCAGGATGTTTTGTCAGCACCATGTTGTCTGTAACCGGTACACTTTATTGTTACTGAATGCCGTGTCCTCTCCAAACTAATGACTGGAATCCCATCAGGAAAAAAACGCGCTGAAAATTCTGGATGTCCAAACAATTTAGAACCCAGCAAAGGGGAACTGGGAAAATGATTAAGAAAGGAATAGATAATATGAATGGAAATGACTGTGGAAAATAGAGTTACAATGTAAAAGCTTCTTCAGGCATCTGAAAAAGAAGAGATTAGCTCAGACAAATGTGGGCAAAAGTGGTTGTGAGAATTCCACCTCGATTGGCTTTACATCTTCCAGATGGAGAATGGCTGCCTTTTTAAAGTCCTGCTTAAAGACCCTGAGGCTTTCCAGGAAGGTCTATGGACTAACAAAGGAGTCAGGACGACGTTACCTGCTGACCAAGAAGCGACTCCGTGATTTTGTAAGATCCGCCCTGCACTATTTGCCTTCAGGCAAAAGTTGATGCGGGAATCCAAAGACTGGAATCTGAAGGGATCATCAAACCATTCCAATTTGCGAAATGGACAGCACCGGTCGTCCGAGTTTTGAATCTGGATGAATAGTCTGCCTTTGTGGATGAACTGTTTCTTGCAGCAGGATAAATATCTGATCTGCAGCTCCAGGATTTATGGGCAAATTTGTCAGGAGATCTCTCGTTTTCAAAACTTGATGATTCACGTCCACTTGCAATTGCAGCTACTCAAGATTCCCAGAGATATTCAACAATTAATACTCATACAACCTTTACGGTACACCAGATTGCCATTTCGGTATCGTCTGCCTGCTCAATCTTCCAGTGAATGATGGAAAATATTTTACAAGGTCTGCCGCAGGTTGCTATACCTTTTTATTCATTCGTCGGACATGGTCATCACTGGCTGGCCAGCAATTATTGCCCATCCCTGGTCTTCCTTGAACTGATTGTCTCACTCAGCCATTTCAGAGGGCAGTTGAGAGTCAAACACATTGTTGTGGCTCTGAGTCACATGTAGGCAAGACGGGCTAAGGCCGGCAGATTTCCTTCCCTCAACGACATGACTGAACCAAATGGGTACTTCCGACAATCAACAGTGGTTTCATGGTCATCAATAGATTCTTCATTCCTGATATGTTTTCTTCAATTCAAATTCTACTACCTGTCATGTGGGGATACATGGGTCCCCAGAACATTTGCTGAGTTTCTGGATTTAATAGTCTAGTGATAACTCCACTAGGCCATCGCCTTGCCCTGATGTCTGGATGACGAAATCATAACGGGAAAAACACAAACCGAACAGCTAGAGAAGCTTGAGGAAGTTCTAAGTTGATTTACCGAAGAAGAGAAAAATGTGTATTCCAGGTCCTCAAGTGATCTATCTGGGCGATAGAGCAGACAAGTCTGGTGCGGTACACTTGGAGGACAAGATGCGGGTGATCAAAGGCCCCCACCTCCATCCAGGATTTAAGAGCGTTTCTGGGTTTGGTAACCTACCACGGGAAATTTATATCCAACATTGCCTCCATCCTGGCTCCAATAAAACAGATACTCTGTGACTCTTTTTCCCTCTCTATGCCTGTCTCTCATCTATCTCTCTCTTTCTTCACATGTTCTGTATCTGTCTCTTCCCCTCCATGTCTATTTCTCTTTTTCTGCCGCCAGATGCCTAAATGTCTCGCTTCTCTCCATACGTGCTCTCTCTCTCTCTTTCTCTCTGACTGTATCTCTCTGGTTTATTTTCTCTGTCCGTTTGTCTTGATCCCATTCTGTCTGTCTCCTTCGCCCCCCTTTCTCTGTCTCTTTCACTTTCTGTGTGTCTCTTCCCACCTATTTCTGTCTCGTTCTCCTTCTCTTCCTATCATCTCTGTCTAACTCTCTAGCTGTCTGCCTCTGTCTCTCTCTCTCGCGCTCTCTCTCCCCTCTCGCTCTCAGTCTGTATGTCACCGCCTCCCCTCTCTGTGCCTCTCCCCTCTCTGTTTTGTAACGACCAGCCCCAGGTGAGTTCCTCACAGGTTGCTGATCTGGACGAGACCCCTCGATTTGTCACCATCCAACTGTGTTCCCCCCTCCCTCCCACCCGCCGCCAATTGACACAGAGCCGGGTGTGGAGGGATGATTGGCTCCATGTTTTGTTTTCAACCACCCTCCGTGCTGAGCATCAATTTTTAATATATCAAGGAGCCCTTTCCCTTCAAAACCTTTTCCAGACTCGGTAGTTATGTTAAAGCGGGAATCAATTTAATCAGGCTTTCTTGACTGAAGAAAGGGTGACATTTTACGAGATTTTTTCTAAGTATCCAGCTAGTCTGAGAACGGGAGAATTCCAGGTCCGTTTTTGGGGCCAGTTTTCACGCCCAATCTTATACACACTGTCTCTGAAATGATGGGTTAGTCAATTTCTAGCGAGAGAGGCTGTGGGCAGGGCTTAACTCGCCAGACAACCTGTAGAGGAAGGTAGTGCACATGTGCAAACCTCTGATGCTGCACATGTGCATTCGCAGTAGCAGGGGTCTGACAGCCACAACTAGCTCCTCCTCCCACCAGCAATCGCGGGGACCCGCTGCCTGAGATGCAGCCCCCGCTACCCCGCCGCTGCCCAGACCGATCAGGGCTCACATCCCTCCCCCACTGACCACAGGCAAGGTGGCAGCTGGCCCCCCTCCAACATTGGCCGGCCTCCATTGGCATCACCCCGAGCACTGCTCACAGAGGCAGTACTGCCCGGTTACATTGCCCTGGTGGCACGGTGGCACAGTGCTTAGCACTGCTGCCTCACAGCGCCAGGGATGCAGGTTCGATTCCCGGCTTGGTTCTCTGTCTGTGCAGAGTCTGCACGTTGTCCCCGTGTCTGCGTGGGATTCCTCTGGGTGCCCCGGTTTTCACTCAGTCCGAAAGGCGTGCTGGTTAGGTGGATTGGCCATGCTAAATTCTCCATCGGTGTACCTCAACAGGCACCAGAGTGTAGCGACTCGGGGATTTTCACAGTAACTTCATTGCAGTGTTGATGTAAGTGTGCATGTGACTAATAGATAAATAAAATAAAAAAGGGCTGGCATTGCCTAGTTGCGAGGGTGATACTGCCAGTCTGGCACTCCCTAGGGACACCCCAACCTTGCACTTGGCCTCCTCAGAAGGCCTCAATTGCCTCCGCTTCCACCCGAAAGGGCAACACGACTGTTCACCATTCACGTTGAGCAGGTAGGTGTTTTACTCAATGCAGAGAACCTCTCACGGGTGAGACCATGAAGTCAAGCGAGCCCAGATGTTTGAGCACCGGAGTTGCTAAACACATGGAAACCAACACTTCCATAAAATGAAATAAACTAATCAACCACTCGCCCATTTCCATTGAGAGACTGACCGGGCTGGAAATCCGGGTGTTGTAATTTCGCGACAGGCGCAAAAACGGGTGCCATTCACGTTATCCTCTTTATGCCCGATTTTACGTCATTTTTCCGCTGCAAAACAGGCGTAAAGAGGTCGTAAAATTCCAACCAGAGTGTTTATTTCTTCCTAAAAGTGTAAGAAGAAATGGTAAAACACATGCCTCTACATTCATACAAATTAGAAATGACAATCGTGTTTAATAGTAAGTAAATATAAATAAAATATATGGAACTGTCCTTGGTGAGGAGTAGATGCTGAGCGCTGTGACCGATAGAGGTTGTTGCCAGTAATTGACTCTTCAGCTGAAGTGTCCTGTTGTTCAGTAGAGAGATTCCAGATACTTTTCCAGCTGCAATTGTTCTGCTGGATGATTGACTTTCACAGTCAGAGAGGGAGCTTTAGATATTCCTGCAAAAGCTGGCCATTTTGTAGGGGTATTGCTCCAGTTACTGTATCGTTTTCAATGTGGCAAATTTCCAGCTCGTTTGCTCACAGGGCACACACAGACACAACACATACAGACTGACAGACTGTGAGGCAGCAGCCCTGGACAGCTCTCTGGGCTAGTTTTTAACACTTGTCTTTGTATATTCTAAGTGGAGACACAGGATGCACATTTTTGTCTCGGAAATTAACATCTAACGTTTCTGACATAAAATAGTTGTTATGTCCCTTTGTCAATACTGGGGATGGCAATCAGTCTTTGGATAGTTTTACAATTACTTGTTCAGTAAGCGCAGGGAGGTGTTCAGTGTTCAGAGAGAGACCCTGCAGCCATTGCTCTTTGTTTGGCTGTGCATGCTCAGCTCTTTTTGTTGTCTCTGTCCATTTTTAAAAGATTAAACGTAGTTCATTTGCAAAGTTGAAATGTTATTGTATATAACTGCAGCATTATTCTACATTATTGTGACTTTCTCTCCACCTCTCTCTCACTTACGTTCGCCCCCGCCCCCAAGCCTCCCCCATCTCTCCGTCTCTCTTTCTCTTCCCTGTGTCTATTTTCCCCACTATCTCTGCGCTTCTCTCTTTATGCCCCTGCTCTCCCTGCCCCATCTTTCCGTGTGCCACTATCTCTCTACCCCCTCTCTTCTGCCACTCTCACTCGACCCCAATCTCTCTTCCACACTAACTCTGCTCCATGCTGTCTCTGCCCCACGCTTTCACTGCCCCACCATCTCTCTGTACCTCTCTCACTCCCCCACGCTGTCAGTGCACTTCTCTCTCTGCCCAGTCTCCCTCTGCCCCCTCTCTCTCTCTCTGTCTCCTCACTCTCTGCGGCCTCTTTCTCTCACTGTACCCTCTCTCTATCTACCTCCTTGTCTGCCCCCTTTCCCTCTCTCTGCAACCCTCCCTGCCCTCTCTTCCTCCTCTCTCGCACTGCTCCTCTCGCTCTTACCTCACTCTCTCCCCTTCTCTTTCTCTCTCTAGGTGTCTAATCCTGTTGCTTTATTTCTATGCGAGGCCACATTGGATTTGGTACTGGGTAATGAACCAGGCCAGGTGTTAGATTTGGACGTAGGTGAGCACTTTGGTGACAGTGATCACAATCCGATTACGTTTACCTGAGCTATGGAAAAGGATAGGTATATACCAAAGGGCAAGAGTTATGGCGGGGGGAAAGGAAATTCTGATGCGAGTAGGCGAGATTTAGCTGGCATAGGTTGGGGAACGAAACTGCTGGGGATGGGCACAATTGAAATGTGGAACTTGTTCAAGGAACAGCTGCTACGCGTCCTTGATAAATATGTACCTGTCAGGCAGGGAGGAAGCAGACGTGTGAGGGAACCGTGGTTTACTAAGGAGGTTGAATCTCTTGTGAAGAGGAAGAAGGAGACTTATGTAAAGATGAGACGTGAAGGCTCAGTTAGGGAGCTTGAGAGTTACATGTTAGCCAGGAAGGACCTAAAGAAAGAGTTAAGAAGAGCCAGGAGGGGACATGAGAAGTCTTTGGCAGGTAGGATCAAACAAAACCTAAAGCTTTCTATAGGTATGTCAGGAGTAAAAGAATGACTAGGGTACGATTAGGGCCAGTCAAGGACAGGAGTGGGAAGTTGTGCGTGGAGTCTGAAGAGATAGGAGAGGCACTGAATGAATATTTTTCGTCAGTATTCACACTGGAGAGGGACAGTGTCGAGGGGAGTACTGAGATGCAGGCTGTTGGACTGGATGGGATTGAGGTTCATAAGGAGGAGCTGTTAGCAATTCTGGAAAGGGTAAAAATAGGTAAGTCCCCTGGGCCGGATGGGATTTATCCTAGGATTCTCTGGGAGGCTAGAGAGGAGATTGCAGAGCCATTGGCTTTGATCTTTGGGTCGTCATTACCTACTGGAACAGTGCCAGAAGACTGGAGGATTGCAAATGCTGTCCCCTTGTTCAAAAAGGGAAGTAGGGACAACCCTGGTAATTATAGACCGGTGAGCCTTACTTCTGTTGTGGGCAAAGTATTGGAAACGATTATAAGAGATAGGATTTATAATCACCTAGAAAGGAATAATTTGATTAGGGATAGTCAGCAGGGTTTTGTGAAGGGTAGGTCGTGCCTCACAAACCTTATTGAGTTCTTTGAGAAGGTGATCAAAGAGGTGGATGAGGGTAAAGCGGTTGATGTGGTGCATATGGATTTCAGCAAAGCGTTTGATAAGGTTCCCCATGGTAAGCTTTTGCAGAAAATACGGACTCATGGGATTGAGAGTGATTTAGTGGTTTGGATCAGGAATTGGCTAGCTGGAAGAAAACAGAGGGTGGTGGTTGATGGGAAATATTCATCCTGGAGTTCAGTTACTAGTGGTGTACCGCAAAGATCTGTTTTTGGGCCACTGCTGTTTGTCATTTTTATTAATGACCTGGATGAGGGCATAGAAGGATGGGTTAGTAAATTTGCGGATGACACTAAAGTCGGTGGAGTTGTAGACAGTGCGGAGGGAAGTGGCAGGTTACAGAGGGACATAGATAAGCTGCAGAGCTGGGCTGAGAGGTTGCAAATGGAGTTTAATGCGGAAAAGTGATTCACTTTGGAAGGGGTAACAGGAATACAGAGTACTGGGCTAATGGTAAGATACTTGGTCGTGTGGATGAACAGAGGGATCTGGGTGTCCATGTGTATAGATCCCTGAAAGTTGGCACCCAGGTTGATAGGGTTGTTAAGAAGGCGTACGGTGTGTTAGCTTTTATTGGTAGAGGGATTGAGTTTCGTAGCCAGGAGGTCATGTTGCAACTGTACAAAACTCTGGTGCGGCTGCACTTGGAGTATTGCGTACAGTTCTGGTCGCCGCATTATAGGAAGGATGTGGAAGTGTTGGAAAGGGTGCAGACGAGATTTACCAGGATGTTGCCTGGTATGGAGGGAAAATCGTATGAGAAAAGGCTGAGGGGCTTGAGGTTGTTTTCGTTGGAGAGAAGAAGGTTGAGAGGTGACTTAATAGAGGCATACAAGATGATCAGAGGATTAGATAGGGTGGATAGTGAGAGCCTTTTTCCTCGGATGGTGATGGCTAACGCTCGGGGACATAGCTTTAAATAGAGGGGTGATAGATATCGGACAGATGTTAGAGGTAGGTTCTTTACTCAGAGAGTAGTAAGGGCGTGGAATGCCCTGACTGCAGCAGTAGTGGACTCGTCAACATTAAGAGCATTCAAATGGTTATTGGATAAACATATGGATGATATTGGAATAGTGTAGGTTAGATGGGCTTTAGATTGGTTTCACTAGTCGGCGTAACATCGAGGGCCGAAGGGCCTGTGCTGCGCTGTAATGTTCTATGTTCTACGTTCTATGTCTCCCTCCCTCCCTCCCTCTCTCTCGCTGAGACTGATTCTGGAGCCTAATGACCCTCCTGCTCCCCTTCAATCCCCTGTCCCATTTTGACTCCAAATTGACAACGCGACAATTAACTCTTAACCCCAGGTGTTCATGTAGGTGCCCCCTGTGACCTCACTTCGCTTTGTTTACCTCATGCCATCTCTGTGACCTCACTTGTTCAGGCCACCCCCACCGGTGCACTGTGGGAATTGTAGAACCACTTTCCAAGAGGGTGATGTTTGGATGATTGCGGTCCAATCAGAGTGAAGCAGTGGGATAATGGGCAGCTGGAAGGGTGAATCGGAGAGGTGATGTATCATTGTCATTGTTTTGCTGTCAAGTCAGAGCAAGGTAGTTGGATATTGGACAGTTAACCAAGCCAATGATAAGGTCCAATTAATGTTGTTTATAGGGTATTCAACAAAGCTTTTGACAAGGACCCACATGGGGGAACTGATTGACAAGGTTGACGCACATGGAATCCAGGGAAACTTTGCAATGCAGATCGGAAACTGGCTTCGCAATCGTAAACAAAGTATCATCATAGAAGGCTGCTTGAGTGGCTGAAAGCTGGTGTCTAGTGGCGTACCACAAATATCAGTGCAGGGACACGTATTGTTTGTTATCTACACAAATGATCGGATGATAATGTAGAGGAATGATGAGCAAGATTGGGAGGGTCGTTAAGAGTAAAGAAGAAGGTTGTAGTTGTCAGGAAGATATAGATGTGTTGGTCAGACGGCAGAGCAGTGGCAGATGGTATTTCATCCTGACAAGTGCGAGCTGATGCACTTTGGGAGAAGAAACAAGACAAATGAGTATTTAATGAATGGCAGGACACGAGGAGGCTCAGAGAAACAGAGGGTTCTTGGGGTTGCTGGAGAAACTTAAAGTTGAGACTGCTTAAGCCATTATTGTGACTTTAAAACTGTTTAAACCATTTATTGTGAATTCAAAACTGTGCTGACAAGAAATGATGTGTATGTGACTTTGCACTCTGTGGTTAACCACAGACACTCGAGCCCTGATTCAGTGACAAGCTAGGGTGAGCCATGTCTCATTTTAGTGTTAAAATGCAAAGCAAGCAGGAATAGTCAGACAGCAAAGGAGAAGAATAGCCAGGTACCTCACCAGCAGATGGCCTGAAAGGGGGAAGTGAAACTATGAGGTATGAGTTGTTTACAACAAAATGTGATTGGGAGTTATTGATAACTGGCTATTGTCAAGGGGGCCCAATTGGCCAGAGCATGGAACTGCCTACGGCTTTATGCAAAACTACTGATGTTTCAATGTATAAAAACGTGCTGCCACCAAGCAAAATTTAAGAAACTATCGGGTTTCTTCCGAAGCACTTCGATTTAATAAACTGCAAGTTGAATCTCAAGTCTGATCTCCGAGTGGTGACTTTTCCCACAACAGGGTAATTATTCATTGAGCCTTGAAGGCAGCAGAGCAGATGAATGCGATATTTTGGAACGCATACGGACACTTGCTTTAAACAGTTGTGGCAGAGAGTAGAAGAGCAAGGAGGTAATGTTGGAGCTATACAGAACGCCGGTGAGGCCACAGCAGACGGACTGCATACAGTTCTTGTCATCCCACTATAGGAAGGATGTAATTCCACTAGTACAGAGGATATTCACCAAGCTTTTGCCGAGAATGGAGCATTTGAGCAATAAAGGGAGACTGGATACGCTTGGATTGTTATTTTGTTCTAGAACAGAGGTGGCCGAGGAGACATGATTGAGGTATATAAGATTATGAGGGGTATGGACATACTGAATGGGAAGCAGTTATTCCCCTTGGTTGACGATCAATCACATGGGAGCGTAGTTTTTGGGCAAGGGGCAGGGGATACAGAGGGGATTTTTAAATAATACTCAGCGGATGGTGAGAATCTGGAATGCACTGCCTGCGAAGGCAATGGAGGTGGGAAACCTTGCAACCTTCAAAAAGTATTTGGATGACAACTTGAAACATCATAACATTCAAGGATATGGGACAAGTGCTAGAGCATGTAAGTATTGCGACTTGAGTGGTAGTCATTGTGAGTGCAGACTTGATGGACCGAGGAGCCCTTTCTGCACTGCACAACTGTATGAATCAATGGAGATCCTGTCGTGTTTGTACCCTCCCCTTGCAGGAAATGTAAAATAAAATTGAAAATAATCTGTAAACTCTCAGTGATTCAGTTCTTCCCTTAATGACTTTGAGTTAAGGGATATTTCATCACATTCTTCAACTGCTCCCTGAACTTAGTCTGGGTGACCGCATAAATAAAAGTGTTTGTGCAGCAACTCAGGAGCTGCAGCATGAAGCCCAATTCCAGAACAAAAATCTCACTGTATGGAGATGGATACCCCAACCAGAACATCTGGAAAGATAAAGAATCAATCATTAACGTTGACCATAACACGATGAAATTGGCTGAAATAACAAACAGTAAAATGATGGAGTTCCTTCGACTTTCCATTTCTGGGTCACTGAGACTCTCCCCATTGCAGTGAGCCCGGAGTCTCTTGCGGGCCCTGCTCGTCACTAAAATGTGTCTGATGGTGAGAACATTGAGCAGCAGAATCAGAACAAATGGGATACATGGGGTTAGAATATAATGGAGAAACACAAGTGCTCCCCAGACAGGAGAAAACTTGACATCAAATGAGCACTTACAAAACCAAGGGTCGTTCATCAATGCATACTGACGTTTTACCATAAAATACCAGAAAATATTCTTTAAGAAGCTCAGCGCAGTCACTGTCCCCAGAACCACAGACACCGTTTTCTCGCTGCAATATTTATTTTTCAACTTCTGGCAACAAATGGCCACAAATCGATCAAAGGTGAAAGTGACGGTGAACCAGACAGAACAGTCGGTGGCTGCATAAAGCAGGACGGCGTGGATATTACACACGGGGATGAATTTCAGGACACAAAACTGTTCATCAAAAACAATCGGAATGTGTCTCAATATCAGGTCGAGGATAATAACCAGTAGATCCGCCAATGACATGGCCACCAGGTAACGATTGACACATCTGGAGAGACCACAGTTTTTGCGAATGAGGATCACAATGGTGACTAAGTTCACTGTAAGGAAGGGAAATAAACAATGAAATCATGCATCGTGCTGCTGGCAAAATGACCAGTTTGAATAAGGTGTTATTGAGACGTGGTACTGCATTTTGTAATGTATTAAAGTAATCAGCCCTGATAGAGCAAATGGGAACGTCTGTGACACAATGGGACGAATCATAGATGAAATAAATTCAGGGTGTGCGGAAAAATGTGTGGCAGGAATGACACAGGGAACCAGAGGTGATGGAGAGAGTCTAGAGTGACAGGGGATCCTGATGATTGTGGTGGGATGCAGGGATGATGCAGAACTCAGGAGTGATGGGGCATTGGGGTGACTGGGAGGAGCCATGGGTGATGGGCCTGTTAGGGACAGAGGAGAGATGTTGACAATTTATGTGTTTTCCAAATGATTTGAAACGATATTTAAATGCTTTTGATTTGGACGTGAAAGAGACTCCAGCATGGTATCTTGCTCCCTGGCGCCACGGTCCTGGATGTCTCTGAACGGGCAGAAAGCATTCTGAATGGAGAGGGAGAACAGCCAGTTGTTGTGGTACATATTTGTACTGACGATATAGGTCGGGAGAGTTATGAGGTCCTGTAGCAGCAGTTTAGGGTGTTTAGTAGAAAGTTGAAAAGCAGTAGCTCTCGGGTTGTAATCTCAGTATTACTCCCTTTGCCACGTCCCAATGAGGCGAGAAATAGGAAGATTGTACAGCTCAACACGTGGCTGAACAGCTGGTGCAGGAGGTAGGTTACAGGTATCTGGACCATTGGGATCGCTTCTGGGGCAGGTGTGACCTCTACAAGAAGGATGGGGTGCATCTAAACTGGAAGGGCATAAATATTCTGGCCGGGAGGTTTGCTCGTGTCACACGGGAGGATTTAAATTAGTTTGGCAGGGGAGTGGGAAACAAAGCAAAGGTGAATAAACTGAAGGGGAACCAGAGAGTAGGGCCACTAAGACTCAGAAAAAGAGCAGACAGGGTGTGGTTGCAAATGAAAGAAGGTCTGATGGACTGAAGTGCATTTGTTTCAATGCGAGAAGTGTAGCAGGTAAAGCAGACGAACTTAGGGCTTGGATTAGTACTTGGAATTATGATGTTGTTGCTATTACAGAGACTTGGTTAAGGGAAGGACAGGATTGGCAGCTTAACATTGAGCAGATAGATGTTTCAGGCTGGTTAGATGGGGACGTCAAAGGGGTGGAACAGTTAAGAATTAAGGAGAAACTCACAGCTGTACGGCGGGAGGACAGCTGGGAGGCCCATGCAGCGAGGCAATATGTGTAGAGCTCAGGAATAAGAAGGGTGTAGTCGCAATTTTGGGGATTTAATATAGGGCGCCCAACAGCCAGCGGGAGATAGAAGAACACATATGCAGGCAGAATTTGGCAAGGGTGTAAATGTAACACGGTTGTTGTGGTGGGAGATTTTAACACACCCTATATTGACTGGGACTCACTTAGTGCTAAGGGCGTGGGTGAGGCAGGGTTTGTAAGGAGCATCCAGGAAGGCTTCTTGAAACAACATGTAGATAGTCCAACTAGGAAAGGGGCCGGACTGGACCTTGTATTGGGAAGTGAGCCCGGCCAGATAGTCGACGTTTTAGTCGGGGAGCAGTTCGGGAACAGCGGCCACAATTCAGTAAGCTTTCAGATACTGATGGATCAAGATGAGTGCAGTCCTCAAGTTAAGGTGCTAAATTGGGGGAAGGCTAATTACAACAATATTAGGCAGGAACTGAAGAATGTAGATTGGGGGCCAAATCAACATTTGGCATGTGGGAGGCTTTCAAATGTAAGTTGATCGGCATTCAGGACTGGCACATACGTGTAAGGATGAAGGATAAGAATGGTAAGTTTTGGTAACTTTGGACAATGAGAGATATTGTGAGCCCAGTCAAAGAGAAAAAGTAAGCATTTGTCAAAGCTAGGAGGCTGGGAACACACGAAGCAAGTGTGCATACAAGGAAAGTCGAACGAAGCGTAAGCAAGGAGTAAGGAGGGCTAAAACGGATCACAGAAAATCATTGGACAGCAGGATTAAGGAAAATCCCAAGGCTTTTTATACATATATAAAGAGCAAGGGGGGTTGAAATGGAATGGGTTGTCCCACTCAAGGAGTGGGGAGAGAATCTGTGCGTTTCGCCAGAGGAAATGGGCGCGGTATTAAATGAGTACTTTGCGTCAGTATTCACCAAAGAGAAGGACTTGGTGGATGATGAGTCTGGGAAAGGGTGTGCAGTTAGTTTGAGTCATTTTGAGATTAAAAAGGAGAAAGTATTCGGGTTCTTGAGGAGCACTAATGTAGACAAGTCCCCAGGGCCTGATGGGATTTACCCCTGAATAATGAGAGAGGCAAAGGAGAAAATTGCTGGGGTCTTCAGAGAAATCTTTGTATCCTCACTGGCTACCGAGGAGCTAAACACAGCAAGAGTTTTAACAACACCAGGTTAAAGTCCAACAGGTTTATTTGGTAGCAAATGCCATTAGATTTCGAAGCGCTGCTCCTTCGTCAAATGGAGTGGATATCTGCTCTCAAACAGGGAATGCAGAGACACAAAATCAAGTTACAGAATACTGATTAGAAAGCGAATCCTTACAGAGAATCAGGTTTTAAAGATACAGACAATGTGAGTGGAGGGAGCATTAGGCACAGGTTAAAGAAATGTGTATTGTCTCCAGACCGGACAGTCAGTGAGATTCGGCAAGTCCAGGAGGCAAGCTGTGGGGGTTGCAGGTAGTCTGACATGAACCCATGGTCCCGCCCTAAACTGGGATCTTGGGTTCATATCACACTTTCGGTAACTCCCACAGCTTGCCCCCTGGACTTGCAGAATCTCAATGGCTGTCCTGTCTGGAGACAATACACATTTCTTTAACCTGTGTCTAATGCTCCCTCCACTCACATTGTCTGTATCTTTAAGACCTGATTAGCTGTAAAGATTCGCATTCGAATCAGTATTCTGTAACTTGATTTTGTGTCTCTGTATGCCCTGTTTGAGAGCAGATGTCCACTCCATCTGACAAAGGAGCAGCGCTCAGAAAGTGAAAGACATTTGTTACCAAATAAACCTGTTGGACTTTAACCTGGTGTTGTTAAAACTCTTACTGTGTTTACCCCAGTCCAACGCCGACATCACCACATCATGACTACCGGGGAGGTCCCAGAGGATTGGAGAATAGTCAATGTTGTTCCTTTGTTTGAGAAGGGTAGCAAGAATAATCCAGGTAATTACAGGCCTGTGAGCCTTGTGTCAGTTGTCGGGAACTTATTGGAGAGGATTCTTCGAGACAGGATTTACTCCCACATGGAAATAACTTGACGTATTAGCAAGAGACACCATAGTTTTGTGGTGGGGTGGTCGTGTCTCATTAACTTGATCGAGTTTTTCGAGGAAGTGCCGAAGATGATTGATGAGGGTAGGGCAGTGGATGTTGCGTACATGGGCTTCAGTAAGGCGTTTGACAAGGTCGCTCATGGCAGACTTGTGCAGAAGGTGAAGTCGCATGGGATCAGAGGTGACCTGGCAAGGTGGATGCAGAACTGGCTCGGTCATAGATGACATAGGGTAGTAGCAGTGGAAGGGTGCATTTCTGAATAGGGGGCTATGACAGGCGGCGTTCGTCAGGAATCAGTGCTGGGACCTTTGATGTTCATAATATATATAAATGATTTGGAGGAAAGTGCAACTGGCTTGATTGTAAGTTTGCAGACGACACAAAGGTTGGTGGATGTGCGGGTAATGATGAGGACCATCAGATGATACAGTAGGATATACATCGGTTGGAGACTTGGGCAAAGAGATCGCAGATGGGGTTTAAGCCGGACAAATGTCAGACAATGCATTTTGGCAGGTCTAATGCAGATAGGAAATATACAGTAAATGGCAAAATCCTTCAGAGAATTGATAGGCAGAGGGATGTGTGTGGACAGGTACACAGTTCACTGAAAGTGGCAAGACAGGCGGAGAAAGTAGTCAAGAAGGCATACGGCATGCTTGCCTTCATCGGCTGGTGCATTGAGTTTAAAAATTGGCAAGTCGTGTTGCAGCTTTATAGAACCTTAATTAGGCCGCACTTGGAATTGAGTGTTCAATTCTGGTCGCCACACTACCAGAATGATGTGAAGGCTTTTGAGAGGGTACAGAAAAGATTTACCAGGATGTTGCCTGGTACGGAGGGAATCAGCTATGAGGTGAGGTTGGAAAAACTTGGTTTGTTCTCACTGGAACGACGGAGGTTGAGGGGTGACCTGATAAAAGTCTATAAGATTATGAGGGGCATAGACAGAGTGGATAGTCAGAAGCTTTTTCCCAGCGTGGAAATGTCAATTACTCGGGGGCATAGGGTTAAGGGTTAAAGGAGATATATGAGGCACGTTCTTGACACAGAGGGTGGTGGGTGCTTGGAACCCGCTGCCGGGGCAGGTAGTGGAAGCAGATATGATAGTGGCTTTTAAGGGGCGTCTTGAAAAATACATGAATAGGATGGGAATGGAGGGATATGGTCCCTGGAAAGGAAGGGAGTTTTCGTTCTGTCGGGCAGCATGGTCAGTGCAGGCTTGGAGGGCCAAAGGGCCTGTTCCTGTGCTGTAATTTTCTTTGTAATTTTTTCTTTGATTTATTCACTGCAACAAGATGCAATTGTGAGAAGAAGTATTTAAACCCTCCAGGGGAGTGATTTCTGAGAACTGTCAAAAAGCAGGCTTTCATAGGATAAACATTTACTTATTACAAAACGTAAAAAATGGAACAATCACTTATTCCTGAACCCCACAGACACGCACATAAGAAAAGATGGTTTCCAGAAAATTACCATGCACTTAAATTATTAGAAATGCAGAACAGAAAAGATCATGGGGGCTCTTGTTCAAAAAGATTTCTAAGTGTCAAATTCACTGAAACACTGGAGCAAATCCTCCTGGTGTTTTCAGTGGGAGTTTCAAAAGGAATCGGCCCCACTCTGTGCACTACAGAGAGCCCAAATGTGCTTCATGCTGAAATCTGTATTCCCGCCGGTGGGGCCGCCAGTATTATACTGAGTAGGCCATTGCACATGCGTCGATCTGTCAGTGCCGATATTGGCCCATGTGAAGAAGCCCGCCCTGCCGGCCTCCCAGTCGCTGTCCAGCTCGATACTTAAGAATAGCAGTGCGGGTGCTGAAAATTTGGAATGAAAACAGAAAATGCAGGAAAAGCACAGGAGCTCTTACAGCATCTGTGCAGAGTGAAACTGAGTTAACGTTCCAAATCCGTCTGACCTGGTTCTTCTAGATAGAATTGGTCGTGGGTTTGGACGGTGCTGTGAAAGGATCTTTTGGTGAATTACTGCAATGCATCTTGAAGCTAGTACACAGGGCGGCTGCTGAGTTTCATCCTCTTTTAGCCATTCTGTTACTTGTCTGCTCTTGTTTTTTTTGTAGATGTGGAGGTCGCTGCGCTTACGGAACGTACTGAATGAACTGTATTGTCTTCCTCCTGTCCTTTTCCATGTTTATATCTGGGCAAATCATCAAGCTGTACTGGTTTGAGGGTGTGTTGTGTTATTCGTAAAAATGCCAAAACTTCAATGAAAATATATTTAAGGAATAACATTAGAGGGGAGGTTCCCCGTGTTGCTGAATACATGTCCGACTGAGACTGACTAACACAGGCGTTCAGTGGACAGGCACAGACCAAGTTACAAAGACATGCGTCAGAGCTGCAAAACCTCCTCTCCAATATGGATACCACACCGGGAAGTAAATGTAAGAACTTCCCACATCATTCTATTGCTTCTGAGCTTCTTTGAGCTGGCAACTTTGACCATGTGGATGTGAATATCACAGACAGGTGGGAGAACGAAATTCATTTCAAACAGGGAATTGGACAAATCCTGAAGGGGAAGGATTTGCAGGAAACTGGGGAGTGGACAGAAGAACGGGATTAGTTGCAGCAGTAAAACCAAGAATGAGAATATTAGCACGGAGATTATGATTTATTCAACGGATGGGCTGGGCTGAGGCAGAAGTGGGGATGTCTGATATTATTGACGTGGCTGAGGACAGGATTTGGGATGGAGAGAATATGGGGTTGCAAATCCAGTCAGGGTCAAAGGGAGATAGTAGGTTGTAAGCAGCCTTTGATAGCAACAAGACAGGGGCGTGGAGCCGCGGGATATGAAATGAATGAGTGACTGGAGCTGAAGAGAATGGATTCATTCTTTCCAAAAAGTAAATAGCCAGAAAAATGATGCAGTCCGACACAGTTAGGACAAATACCTGGATAGAGAAACTTACCAGGGACACCAACAATAGCCAGGACGGGATAATATCCCTCTTGAATACGTATCAGTATATCGTTGATCTTGTAACCCAATGGTCTCTGAACGTCAATGGACTCGACAAAGTTCAAGAGGAAATCGCCATCGAATGTTGGAAGATTCCCATCTATTGTTCCCAGATTCTGATCCATTGTTGTAACGTTCCAATCTATTCTCAGATTCTGATCTCTCCTTCCCCTATCATTCGAGCTGTGAGTGCCAGAGTTTATGCTCCCATTGAAAGGAATCCCTTATTAACAGAAGAGGGAAACCCTCCAGTGACACAGTTGGGATCCATGGAGGCTGTCATTTGTTACACTCACTAAACAAACACGTTCAGTTAACTCCTTTCAATCCAAAACGTTTTGTATCACAATCAAGTCAAACATTTACTCAGTGTGGGTTGGATGTATGAGGTTGACTGAGGACTGGAATGGTGGAAATATCAGACATACTGACCGTAATATTTCAATCCTCCTTGGATATGGGAGTGGTGCCAGAGAACGGGAGAGCTATAAATGTTCCATGTTTAGAAAAGGAGAAAGGGATAAACCATTGAACCAACAGAGCAGTCAAGGTGAAATGAGCGGGGGAAAAAGGGGTTTTCCAGTGTAAAGTGTTGTCCCTGACCGAATGTTGCAGACTGACACATTCCAGAGTCCAGGACTCCGTGCTGAGGGATGCACTATAGCTTGGGGCGTCCACCCCAGATGTGCAAAGGGGTAAGGTTGCTGTGTAAGTCCTTTCAGCCATCGTGATTTGAGGGAGGGCGGGGGGAAACGTAAAGAACATCTCGGGCCTTATGATTCAGATAGAATGTACACGGTTCATGTTACATGTGTCATAATTAACAGAAGCAATCAGAATGCAACTTGATTTTTGTAGACCACTCGAATATTCGTGCACTTTGTGCGATGGCCATTTTGTTGAGAATGTTCTTTCATATTGTAACCCCCTGCTGACAACTATATGCTCTGACCAGCTGAGTTAAGTAAAGCTGTACCTGGGATGTGCTTGATGTGATAAGGGTCGACTATGTAAATGTTTAATTAACAGGATCCTGAGTTCTTAGTGGTTGGTGTTGAGCTAGGCTAAATTTCCTATTTACCAATAAATGTCAGTACAGGCGTGAATGAAAAGGATTAGTGTATGCACTGCAATCTAGAGTAATAACTTATTAATAATAACGCGGTGCGTCCTAAAATGTACGTAAACCTTATAATAAGAAAAGGTTTAGGACAACCATGCAAAAGGAATAACAAAAATAAATTTATTTTCTTGCATTGTTGCGTCTCATAAAACAGGTAAAGAATCCCAAACTAAAGATTTTTCAATTAAACAGTTCAACCCTGAGAAATGTTCAAAATATTACCAAGCGCTTGGATTTATAAACGTTGGGGCCCATACGTTGGTGCACATATGAAGAAAACACACCCTCAACAACACACTGCTGATACTGTTCAGTGTCTGATAGTATAGTCTCCAGTTACTCACGCAACCACCACACACACAGTCCAGAAGGGTCTGCGAGCGGGAAGATGATGCAGCAGGAAAACAAAATGCAGCAAGCTGTCCGTGTAGTGACGAAGGTCCAGTGCGCTGAAATCTGTCCTCCTCGGCAGTGGTACTTACCAAGTTAGCTTCAGCTAATCCTCGTTCTCTCCGTCTTCTCAGTGAAAACTACGTCCGGCAGTTTCTAGCAGAAACGTCCACGCTTGAGAGTACAAGACGATGCTTTACAGTTTTTCTCAACAGTAATGAAAATAACAGGACTAAACCTTGCTGCCTTTCACTTCAAACTGGAAAAACGAGTTACTAAACTGCGACAAACACGAGCTTTAACTGCACAGTCATATTTGTGCCCATACTGTAAAGCATGTTAATCTACAAATATTATTTGCCTCGACGTTAAAACTGAGTTTTTATCGCATGGGAACTGCTCCTCTTCCCCACGGTGTGTCTCCCCACTGCAGCTTCCTCTGCCTCCCGCCATTTTTCCCTTCCCCTAAGTAATCTGATTGACTTAAAGTTCAGCTCTCTAGAAAACGGATTGGCTGAGCTTACATCACTCAGACAAACAGTATCTGTTCACGATATTTGGCCCAGTAAACAGGATATTGAAACTCACAAGAAAACAAAGAACAATGGTAAATGTCTTTTTCATTAAATTTACCCATATTTCAAGAAAACACACTCTTTTCATTTTTCTTTCATTTATCCTTTTTCCAGGCCCCTACATTCTCCCCCCACCAAAAGACAGCAAGCCCCCATGCTGGGCTATATGACAGAGAACCCAGTTAACCAATTACACCATGTACTTTAAACTGGCCCTCATAGTGTGATGATTGGTATAATAGGGGGCGAAAAGAATGGTACCTTACTCATACATGACAAGCACTGAGCAAAGGAGTTACACCATCATGCATGACAACTATTGCAGTGTTCAGGAAAATGCATATTGGGTGGCGTAGCTGAGTGAACACTTGTATGTCCTACTACGACAGACTTTGCACACGGCTCTCCCAGCTTTGTATAATGTAAACGGTCTGCTGGCTTTCTCTCTCTCTGTGATCTCCTTATCTCTGTCCTGGATTTGCTATGTTGGACGTGTCTGTAGTGTAAGTGCCCTCAACAGAACTTTCTTGTTCTACTTCCCTTTGCCCAGTTACTACCTCTTCTATCACAACAGTTCGCCCTTCTAAAGATTCTGAGCTCGTTGCAACTTCGGGCACTTCTGTAGCATTTGTGGAGGGATTGGACTCCGTGGGCATGACATCCTGTTCCGTTTGTTCACAGATTTCCTCAGGATTGTCAATGATCAAGTCCTCTGGGTAATGTCCATACTCTGACTCTGAAGAGTTTTGATCTCCCAGGGGCACATCAGCTGCGGAGTCACCTTTGTGAACCTCAGGAGTTTGATTCCTTTCTTTTGCTTTTCTGTGCCTGAGGGCTCTTGAGAGGGAGTAGGCTTTGGGTCAAACTCAGTGCTCAATTGGACCTCTTGTCCCAGGGGCAAAATATGGTTGCGGTGCATGACCTGAATGGGTGCCAAACCATCTGCAGGCTTTAGACGATAAACAGGAAGATCAGACATTTGACTCTCAGCCACATAAGGATTTGCACTCCACCGATCAACAAGCTTCTGTTTCCCTTTCAAGCCAAGGTTTCGAATGAGGACTCTATCCCCAGGCTCCAAGCAATGGTTGCGCACTCTCTGGTCATACCTCTCTTTGTTACTTTGGTTCATTTTAGCGGAAGTGGCTTGGGCGAACTGATAGGCTGCTTGCAGCTCTTTCTTCATCTTAGATGCATACTGCAAGTGGGAAGTTGTTGAGGTCCCATCCGCTGACACGCCAAAGCAAACGTCCACAGGAAGTCTGTCTTCCCTCCCAAACATTACAAAGTAGGGTGAATACCCGGTAGCTTCATTTGGGGTGCAGTTGTACGCGTGGACCAGATGTGCAATGTGCTAACTCCATTTGGACTTTTGACTGGGCTCAAGAGTTCCTAGCATGTTCAACAGGGTTCTATTGAACCTCTCTGGTTAAGGGTCACCTTGTGGGTGGTATGGTGAAGTTCTTGATTTCCTCACGCCCAACATGGTCAACATCTCCTTCACCAACTGGCTTTCAAAATCCCGACCCTGGTCTGAATGTATGCGAGTTGGTCGGCCGTCGTGAATGAAGTATTTCTCCCATCGAGTTCTGGCAACCGTTATGGCTCTCTGATCCTTGGTTGGGAATGCTTGTGCATACCGAGTGAAGTGGTCAATGACTACCAACACATTGCATACGTTGCGGGGATCAGGTTCTATGGAGAGAAAGTCAATGCATACAAGATCCATAGGGCCTGAACTTTGGATGTGGGAAAGTGGTGCTGCTCTCTGTGGCAGAGTCTTTCTCTTAATGCAGCGTTCACATGTCTTGCAGTATGTCTCTCCATCTAGCTTCATGCGGGGCCAGAAGAATCTGTCACAGACGAGTGCATAGGTCTTGCCAAATCCCAGAAGTCCATTGTTGTCATGCAGTGACTTCAGAACAATACTGTGGAACTGCTTGGGGAGCACAAGCTGTTGCCGTAAGCATTGATCAGACTTTTCGACTGTTCTGTAAAGCAGGCCCTGCTCGATGGACAGCTTCTCCCACTCTCGTTTCAGAAGTGTAAGATCAGGATGGCTTGTCTGTATTTGACTTGCCGTTGCCTTCTGATTGACAGCTAGCCATACTTCTCCTATACACGGGTCACTTTTCTGAGCAGCTTGAAGCTCTGCTGGACTGAAAGTCGGCAGCTGATCAGCTACTACTGCAGCAGTATGACAGAAAGCTTTGGGAACTGCAGACACATGAGCTCCTATGTGTCCTATCACACATGGATAGGAGTGTCCTGCTCGTGCGCTACTCGACACAGTCTGACAGAGAGCCCGCACTCCTGGAACGGCGATTTCTGGCCATTCATCATCTGGCTTTTATTAACAGGGGGTTGGAGTTTAAGAGCCGTGGGGTTATGCTGCAACTGTACAGGACCTTGGTGAGACCACATTTGGAATATTGTGTGCAGTTCTGGTCACCTCACTATGAGAAGGATGTGGAAGAGCTGGAAAGAGTGCAGAGGAGATTTACCAGGATGCTGCCTGGTTTGGAGGGTAGGTCATATGAGGAAAGGTTGAGGGAGCTAGGGCTGTTCTCTCTGGAGCGGAGGAGGCTGAGGGGAGACTTAATAGAGGTGTATAAAATGATGAAGGGGATAGATAGAGTGAACGTTCAAAGACTACTTCCTCGGGTGGATGGAGCTATTACAAGGGGGCATAACTATAGGGTTCGTGGTGGGAGATACAGGACGGATATCAGAGGTAGGTTCTTTACGCAGAGAGTGGTTGGGGTGTGGAATGGACTGCCTGCAGTGATAGTGGAGTCAGACACTTTAGAAACATTTAAGCGGTTATTGGATAGGCACATGGAGCACACCAGGATGATAGGGAGTGGGATAGCTTGATCTTGGTTTCAGATAAAGCTCGGCACAACATCGTGGGCCGAAGGGCCTGTTCTGTGCTGTACTGTTCTATGTTCTATGTTCTATCTATGGTGTCATGCTGTCATGTGGACGTCGAGAGAACGAGTCTGCGTCAAGGCTATGCCGGCCTGGTCTATACTTAAGGTTAAAATTGTAGGTGGACAGTGCTGAGAGCCAGCGATGACCAGTGGCATCTAATTTAGCTGACGTTGTGACGTATTAAGAGGTTTAGCAACACCAGGTTAAAGTCCAACAGGTTTATTTGGTAGCAAAAGCCACACAAGCTTTCAGAGCCCCAAGCCCCTTCTTCAGGTGAGTGGGAATTCTGTTGTGACGTTTGTCAGGGGATTGTTGTCCGTTCTGACTTGTATGGCAGCTCCGTAAAGATAATCATGTAGTTTATCCACAATAGCCCACTTGAGAGCTGAAAACTCCAGTTTGTGCGTTGGATAGTTTATCTCAGATGGCGAGAGACTTCTGCTGATGAATGCAACTGGGCATAGACCATCATCCTGCTCTTGGTATAAGACACCACCTAGTCCATCCAGGCTAGCATCCACGTGCAGAAAGTAAGGCTTCTGTGGATCTGCGAACACCAATACAGGGGCTTTGGTGAGCCGGGTCTTGAGTCCTTGGAAAGCATGTTCACATTTCTCACTCCACCGAGAGCCAAAGGGTTCAGAAGGCTTGAAGTAAGTCTTGTCAGGTGAGTTTGCAGTCTGACTCCCCTTGGAGCGGGAGCGGGGAGGATATCCTTGAAGGAGTCCGTTGAGGAAACGGCAGAGTTTGGAGAAGTCCCTGACAAAGCGGTGATAGTAGCCACAAAATCCAAGGAAGAATCTGAGCTCTGTCACAGTTTGGGGTCTCGGCCAAGAGACAACAGCCTCTATCTTGGATGGGTCCGTCGCTATTCTGTCTTGCGACACTACATGTACGACGTAGGTGACAGAAGTCCTGCCAAACTGGCACTTGTCAAGCGACAGTTTCAGACCTTCTTCTTGTAGCCAGTCGAGCACTTTGATCAACCACTCCTCGTGTTCTTCGAGGGTTCGTCCAAACACAATGAGGTCATCCAGGTACACCAACACCTCCAGAAAGTTCATGTCGCTGACAGTACGTTCCCTGACTCTCTGAAAAGTGGCTGGTGCTCCTGAAATTCCCTGAGGCATGTGTTCGAACTGATAAAAGCCCAACAGGCAGAAAAAAGCGGTCTTCTCCTTGTCAGCCTCACTTATGGGTATTTGATAGTATCCGCTCCTCAGGTCGAGGACTGTGAACCATTTACTCGCAGACAAGCAGTGAAGAGCGTCTTCTATCCTTGGGATATTGTACTGGTCTGGTATTGTTCGAAGGTTAAGGGTTCGGTAGCTCACGCACATTCGTACCTTCCTGGACTTCTTGCATACGACTCCTATCGGCGATGCGTCGGGACTGCGCGATTCAGAGACGATGCCAAGGCTCCGTAGTTCCTGTAGGTGCTGGCGCACATCCTCGAAGTCAGCAGGCGACAAGCAACGTGACCTCTCTCGGAAGGGCCTTGCATCCTTCAGTCTTATTTCATGTGGTGCTTTTAGAACAACCTACATCCCACTCGTGCTGTGAGAAGACCTACTTCCTCTCCATCATTTTCTCACAGAGACGCCTTTTTGCCTCCTCTGGCATAGGAGACGCTCCGAAATCAAAAGATGAAGGAGTCAGTTCGATTGCAGCTTCATCTGCACACGGTGTCCTCGGCAGAGGAACAGGAGCTACTGGAAAAATGTGGGCGAGTGGCGTCCCACATTTCAAGGAGATTGCTCTGGATGACAGGTTCTTCACAGTCACAGTAATGCATCTGCTGGAAACAACTGATACAGGATGAACCTCAGGCCTCACCCACAACTCTTCAGAGGAAAAAGTGTCATTAGGCTGATCTGTCAGTGCTAGCTGGTCTGTGAAATCACCAGGAAACTTTGGGAGGCCAGTGATGATTGGCTTGTGCTGGGTCAACCACAGAGTACTATGCTTGTCTACCCCTTCTGTGGCTTCAGACTGGGTGAGTGTCTCATAGGTTTCTCGGAGGACGGGGTGTATGGTCAAAGTACCCAAGAAGCGTTCTCCTGCCTGTTCTTTACAGGACTCCACCAACTCTCTCACCAGCCGTGTATTTGTCCCCACTAGCATGGCAATGTTCTCATCTTCACAGGGTTAGGACATACTAAGGCGACAGTGTCAACTGCCTGCGGCACTCCGGTTACAGCAGCAGGGAACTCGAGTTGCATGGACAGGTAGCCATCATATGGGTATTGGTGAGAGCTTAAAACCCATATTTCCCGGTCTTCAAGTGGCTGGAGAGGTAAATGTTTCAGGTAGGTGTCATAGAAGTTGCGATACAAAATGGTTACTTAGGAGCCACTGTCAAGCAAAGCTCTTGCATCAACTCCTTCTATTTGCACAGGTACATCAGAGATGGACCCCACTAATCCTGCAGGTAACTGTTTTGAGCCTTGCTTTGCTGGGGATGGACATTGGGTGGAACGTATTTCACATGAAACAAAGCACCATTCCTTCACCTGGCTCCTGGGAAGGTTCCCTGCTGTCAGCTTGCTTTGATCAGTTTCTGATTCACTTTCCTCAGATCCTCGGGTGCTTTGCACTCTCTCCTTGTATGCCCGTCTTGCCCACACCTGTAGCAAAGAATTCCTGCCGGCAGTGGTTTGGATATTTTCACTCGGGGCGACGCGTCCCGAATAGTAGCTTCTGGCGCTTGCTGTACGGACCCAGTCCTTGCTGTCGTACTTTCAGATGTAGGGGTAACTGGAATGGCGCTCAACAGTCTGGCCACCTGAGAAGTCAGTTCCCTTATCACATTTCGTAGGCTGTTCAACTCAGACGTAACTGAGGACTGTGGTACAGTGGTGGTGGCTGCGGTAGCAGTAGCTTTCACCCCTTCTCTGGCGCTAATCCAATTTTCTTCCTCTCTTACCTCCCGCATCAGCTGGGAGAAGGAAGGGGGTTTGTCCAGGGTGTGGCTCATCCTTACACGCAGAGCAACCATGTCTCGAGTGAGTGCACCCTTGACTAGCTGTTCCATCCGAGCTCGATTCATGTCTGCAGCCGTAATTCCTCCCATAAGAAGAGCACGATGGAGACGTTTGTCAAGTCGATATAGAAAAGCAGAGTTTTTCTCCTTCATCCTGGTATGTGTGTCTGAACTTGGCCAAGATGTCGTCTCCACTCTTTGTGGTGCCGTAAGCTGTGTCCAGAGCAGATAAATAATCGATGGCCGTAGCAGTGGGAGTGCTAACTTTCAAAAATCGGACGATGTCAGCAGCAGGCCCTTTTAAACTCTCCACTCTCCGCTGTCTCTTGGCGGCGTCAGTGCATTGCCACTCACTGATCATCTGGGTAGCCTGCTCCATCCAGGCATCATATTCTTCTTCACCTGGGGGTACAGGTTTCAGTCCTAAAAACAGTCTCAGTTTTCTGTAGCTAGGCCCATCAGTAGACACTTGGTTGCACTTGTCCACTAGTTTGCCAATAGCAGTCACTAAATCCATGTTCACATCCACTTTGGGAGCTTGATTTTCTGATGCTATGGCCTGAAAATCCTCCATTGACTTGCCTTCCTGTTGCAGTAATGACAACAGCTTTGTATGGAAAGCGTCCTCTTCATCCTGTGTGTCCAAGCTTTCTAGCGTTTGCACAGCCCATGGCCCAGCTTCTCCTTCAATACCTACATCTGGAGATACAGTGTCTGGGGTTAAATCAATGCTAGTCTCCACTAGTATGAACAACTGTGTGCCAGTAGAATCCCCACGGCAACCACAAATCTTGGTGCGACCAAAGACTTTCACTGTGTCTAAGACTCCAGCAATGGTCTCCTCACTAGTATCTATTGGCACATTGCTCAATAATACGCCATGAGAAAGACTGATATTCTTTTGGCGGCTCCAGTCAGCAGCCTGAGAAAAATCCATTGTCTTAAGTGAGCTACGAACACTGAAAAAACCTTTTTTTTGCTGTTGTAATTACTGAGTCAACTGTTACTGACTGACGAAAAGAAGTAAGAAAAAAAATATTTGACCTGTCTGGTAAACAGGAAATATCTCAGCGGTGCCTCCAAAAATGTAACCCCCTGCTGACAACTATATGCTCTGACCAGCTGAGTTAAGTAAAGCTATACCTGGGATGTGTTTGATGTTATAAGGGTCGACTATGTAAATATTCAATTAACAGAATCCTGAGTTCTTAGCGGTTGGTGTTGAGCTAGGCTAAATTTCCTATTTACCAATAAATGTCAGTACAGGCGTGAATGAAAAGGATTAGTGTATGCAGTTGCAATCTAGAGTAATAACCTATTAATAATAGTGCGGTGCCTCCTAAACTGGTAAGTATGTAAACCTTATAATAAGAAAAGGTTCGGGACAACCATGCAAAAGGAATAACAAAAATAAATTTATTTTCTTGCATTGTTGCATCTCATAAAACAGGTAAAGAGTCCTGAACTAAAGATTTTTCAATTAAACAGTTTCAACCCTGAGAAATGGTCAAAATATTACCAAGCGCTTGGATTTATAAACGTTGGGGCCCATACGTTGGTGCACATATGAAGAAAACACGCCCTCAACAACACACTGCTGATACTGTTCAGTGTCTGATAGTATAGTCTCCAGTTACTCACGCAACCACGACACACACAGTCCAGAAGGGTCTGCGAGCGGGAAGATGATGCAGCAGGAAAACAAAATGCAGCAAGCTGTCCGTGTAGTGACGAAGGTCCAGTGCGCTGAAGTCTGTCCTCCTCGGCAGTGCTACTTACCAAGTTAGCTTCAGCTAATCCTCGTTCTCTCCTTCTTCTCAGTGAAAACTACGCCCGGCGTTTATAGCTGACTGTCCCTCACCGGCAGTTTCTGGCAGAAACGTCCACGCTTGAGAGTACAAGATGATGCGCTTTACACTTTTTCTCAACTGTAATGAAAATAACAAACAGGACTAAACCTTGCTGCCTTTCACTTCAAACTGGAAAAAAATGAGTTACTAAACTACGACAAACACGAGCTTTAACTGCACAGTCATATTTGTGCCCCACTGTGAAGTATGCTAGTCTACAAATATTATTTGCCTCGACGTTAAAACTGAGTTTTTACCGCATGGAAACAGCTCCTCTTCCCCACGGTGTGTCTCCCCACTGCAGCTTCCTCTGCCTCCCGCCATTTTTCCCTCCCCCGAAATAATCTGATTGGCTTAAAGTGCAGCTCTGTAGCAAACGGATTGGCTTAGCTTACATCACTCAAACAAACAGTATCTGTTCACGGTATTTGGCCCAGTAAACAGGATATTGAAACTCACAAGAAAACAAAGAACAATGGAAAATGTCTTTTTCATTAAATTTACCCATATTTCAAGAAGACATACTCTTTTCATTTTTCTTTCATTTATCCTTTTTTTCAGGCCCCTGCAATTTCATCCAGTAATACCGCAGTGTTCTGTCTGTTTCAGTGATTGTGATTGATGAACAGATATAAACAGGACATTTCTCCTGCTCTTCTTGGAAGCAATGGCCATGTGATGCATCACGTCCACCTGAGAGGGAAGACGGTGTCCTCGATTTAACTGGTCACTGAGAGGCTGGCAGCTCTGACGGTGCAGCATTTCCTGAGCACTGCACTGTCTCCTCGGTAAGATCCCGGAGTGTTGTTCCTGACGAACTTCCTGTGTCCTGTGGAACGGAAAGAATCTCTGACCCGACTGGGGACGGAATCCTCAAAATTCCAGGAGATCGCGACCGCTCACTAACCCAATCCGGAAAAAAAAATTGAAATAAAAACAATAAAATTAAAAATAAACTTCACGGTGCCCCGTAGAAACAGGAGGACAACGAATTTAGCTTCTCGAATCAAATTTCACTTGAAAAGAGCAACTCTTTTACTTTTATTCCGGCTTTTACAGATTCCATATGCCCCAAAACGCTTTCTAACTGCCGGAAGCTCATTCCCAGTGTAGTTACTGCTGTTATGTTAGAAACTTTATTAACGCAGAGAGCAGTGGGAATGTTTAATTATCTGTCAGAAAGGACTGTCATTCTGACCCTAGAGTAAAGGAATTTCCGGGTTACTTCGATCTTGTCACAAACAGTAACCAAATGGAGACCTCTTTCTCTTTCTCTCTCTCTCTGTCTCTCTCTCTCTCTTTATGCTACACTGAGGACCGACGTTGATTAGTAGCACTGTGCTGAACGTCTTATCCATACTACCCAGTGACATGGGAATACATTGATTGATAAAATTCAATCTGAAAGACTGCTGCGCCACTCTTCACATCTTCCCGACTTTTCCATTAGATTGGTCAATGATTTTGCCTGACAAAGTACCGCAGTAGTTTCCATTACCTCTGCAGTATTACCGATCGGGAAACGCGCCAACTCTTACCACCTGTCATGAGGTGGATTGGAAGAGTTTCCAAGCTGATCATCAACCTGTGAATCGGAAAAGGATCACACTTTCTGCAGACATAAGACCCTGAAGTGGGATTGGAACCCCAAGCTTCTGGTCCAGAAGACATGGTTCTGTGTCGATGCTTCGATAATTCACATAGACGCTCTTGTCCTGAATAAAATGTGGTTTGTCGTGGAGTCCCGACGCACAGATATTCCCCGTACTCCAGCCGTCACCTGTAACAGCGGTGAAGTGGCGGATCTAAAGTTTCGTTCACAGATGTCATGGAACGCCATCTACTGGAACCTTATACCATAAGACCATAAGACCGAGGAGCAGAATTAGGCCCATCGAGTCTGCTCCGCCATTCAATCATGGCGGATATTTTTCTCATCCCCATTCTCCTGCCTTTTCCGCATAACCCCTGATCCCCTTATTAATCAATAACCTATCTTTCTCTGCCTTTAAGACCTCAATGACGTGGCCTCCACAGCCTTCTGCGGCAAAGAGTTCCGCAGATTCACGACTATCTGGCTGAAGAAATTCCTCCTCATCTCTGTTTTAAAGGATCGTCCCTTTAGCCTGATGTGCTGCCCTCTGGTTCTAGGTTTTCCTACTACAGGAATCATCCTCTCCACGTCCACTCTACCCAGGCCTCGCAGAATCTTATAAGTTTCAATAAGATCCCCCCTCATTCTTCTGAACTCCAACGAGTACAGACTCAGAGTCCTCAACCGTTACTCATACGACAAGCTCTTCATTCCAGGGATCACTCTTGTGAACCTCCTCTGGACCCTTTCCAAGGCCAGCTCGTCCTGGATATAAATTGTCCCATTGGTTGGATATAAATTGTCCCATTGGTAAGACACAGCATGGGTCCATGAAGGGCAGGTCATGTTTGACTAATTTGGCGGAATACTTTGAGAACATTACATGCACAGTGGACAATGGGGAACCTGTGGATGTGGTGTATCTGGATTTTCAGAAGGCGTTTGACAAGGTGCCGCACCAATGACTGCTGCATAAGATCAAGGTGCAAGGTGTTACGGGCAATGTATTACCTTGGATAGAGGATTGGTTAATGAACAGAAAGCAAAGAGTGGGTGTAAATGGGTGTTTTTCTTTTTGGTGATCAGTGACTCGTGGTGTGCCTCAGGGATCAGTATTGGGAGAGCAATTGTTGACGATTTATATCGATGACTTGGAGTTGGGGACCAAGTGTAGTGTCAAAATTCGCAGATAATTTTAAGATGAGTGGCAGGGCAAAGTTGGCAAAGAACGCTGAAAACCTGCAAAGGGATATAGATAGTCTAAGTGAATGGGCGAGGGTCTGGCAGATGGAGTACAATGTTGGTAAATGTGAGGTGATCCATTTTGGTAGGAATAATAGCAAAATGGACTATTATTTAAATGGTAAAAAAATGCAGTATGCTGCTCTACAAAGGGACCTGGCTGTCCTTGTGCAGGAATCTCAAGGAGTTGGTTTGCAGGTGCAGTAGGTAATTAAGAAGGCAAATTGAATTCTGTCCTTCATTGCTAGAGGGATGGATTTAAAAAGAGCGAGGTTATGTTGCAGCTGTATTGGGTGCTGGTGAGGCCACATCTGGAGTAGTGTGTAGAGTTTTGGTCTCCGTACTTGTGAAAGGATATACTGGCACTGGAAGGGGGTGCAGATGAGATTCACTAGGTGGATCCCAGAGTTGAGAGGGTTGGCTTAAGAGGAGAGACTGATAGACTGGGGCTATACTCATTGGAATTCAGAAGAATGAGGGGAGATCTTTCAGAAACATATAAGATTAATAAGGGAATACATAAGATAGAAGCAGGGAAGTTGTTTCCACTGGCGTGTGAAACTAGAACTAGGGGGCATGGCCTCAAAATAAGGGGGAGCAGATTTAGGATTGAGTTGAGGAGGAACTTCTTCACACAAAGGGTTGTGAATCTGTGGAACTCAATGAAAAAGAACCTGCATTAGATGCAAGGGTCCACCCTGATACAAATCAGTTCTTAAGTAGTTCCTCTCTATTTCTAGACTCAGAAATGTCTGCAATAAAATGAAAGCCCAATACTGATGCCGCTGGAAATCTGAATTAAAAAGAGCTAATATTGGAAATATTCAGCAGGTAAGGCAGTAGCTGGGGTGAGAAAGACAGAATGAATGATCCAGGGTGAACTATGTGGAATAAAAATGGTGCCAAATGTAATGTAACCTCAGAAATAGGAGAAGTGGATTAGAACACAGGAAAAATAATTCCTGACTATTAAAGATATTGCGGGAAGCTGGTAAGCCAGCAGCGCATCGTTACAAGTGGGAACCTTCTTTCGACACATTTGGCAGAACTAATAATGAAATACTGAACACAGGTGAAATACACCCATTATTAGAGACAGAGGAAGTTAGACAATGACAGAGAGGTGATCAGGGAAAGCAGAGGTGAAACAGAGCAATGAATGCACATGGAGTCAGATCCACAGTAAAGGAGTCAGACCAGCCCTAAAGACATGGAACCTCTCACAGATAACAAAGCTCAGCACTAACAACTCTCAATTGTAGATGAATGGTCAGAAACACTCATCTATGAAACAATTTCACTGTTTAAAATTTAAACTCTTCTGTTGGGACCTGCAGCTGGAAAGATATCAGAAACACTGGAGTCAGAGAAAAGTCTCCCAGTTGAGGAAATACCTGGGGAGTGGGGGTGATGTCACTGTGGAATTGTGGGTATGTGATGAGATCACAAGGAGGTACACAGAACATCTGGGTCTGTGCAAACCAGTGATCACCACACATTATGGAGGATGTGAGACTCCTTGAGAGGGTGCAGAGGAGATTGACCAGAATGGTTCCAGGGATGAGGGATTATGGTTACAATGTTAGGCTGGAGAAACTGGCGTTATTCTCCTTGGAGCAAAGGAGATTGAGGGGAGATTTGACAGAGGTGTACAAATTTATGACAGGTATAGATAACGTAGATAAGGTTTAACTATTCCCATTATCCGATTACAGGACACAGATTGAGGATTTTGAAAATGATCTACCAAGGGGATATGAGGAAGAAATTTTCCACAGTGAGTGGTAATGACCTGGAACCCGATACTTCCACTCAAAGACCGATAACATCCAGATGCTGTAATCAAATGGTGCTATCAGATATTGATGTCTTTTCGACAAATCCTCTTCTAATATACTGTAAACGAAGTTTACAAATCCCAGCACTGACAGTGCAGAAATGCAATTCAGAAGAGACAAACGTTTTTCTTGGTTTTAGTTTGCTGTATGCAAATTCTCCCCTTCTAATGCCTTGTAAAAGGAGTTTCCAAAATCCATCACTGTCAGTCCGGGATGGAAATTCACCATCTTCTCTTCAAATTCACCATATTCTCTTCTGCTGACAGGGAGCACTGCCCACATGCCCTTCTGCACTTTGCCCAGTGAAAGATGGTGGTCAATAACCTGGGTCTGTGACCAGGACACGCTTCACATCTCATGCCTTGTTCACTGCTAAGGTGGGACTGGTAGCAGACCTGCAGATCTTTAGACAAATGGGGAAGGACATCCCATGAGACAGTGGGATCTGGAGAGCAGGATTTAACATAAGAACTAGGAGCAGGAGTAGGCCATCTGGCCCCTCGAACATGCTCTGCCATTCAATAAGATCATGGCTGAGCTTTTCATGGACTCAACTCCACTTACTCGCCTGCCCACCATGAGCCTTGCTTGCTTTACTGTTCAAAAATTTATCTATCCTTGTCTTAAAAACATTCACTGAGGTAGTCTCAACTGCTTCACTGGGCAGGGAATTACGCAGATTCACAACCCTTCGTGTGAAGAAGTTCCTCCTCAACTCAATCCTAAATCTGCTCCCCCTTATTTTGAGGCTATGCCCCCCCCTAGTTCTAGTTTCATCTGTCAGTGGAAACAACTTCGCTGCTTCTATGTTATCTATTCCCTTCATAATTTTATATGTTTCTATAAGATCTCCCCTCATTCTTCTGAATTCCAATGAGTATAGCCCCAGTCTACTCAGTCTCTCCTCATAAGCCAATCCTCTCAACTCTGGAATCAACCAAGTGAACCTCCTCTGTACCCCCTCCAGTGCCAGTATATCCTTTCTCAAGTAAGGAGACCAAAACTGTACACAGTACTCCAGGTGTGGCCTCACCAGCACCTTATACAGCTGCAACATAACCTCGCTGTTTTTAAACTCCATCCCTCTCACAATGAAGGACAAAATTCCATTTGCCGCCTTAATTACCTGCTGCACCTGCAAACCAACTTTTTGTGATTAATGCACAAGGACATCCAGGTCCCTCTGCACAGCAGCATGCTGCAATTCTTTACCATTTAAATAATAGTCCATTTTGCTGCTATTCCTACCAAAATGGATGACCTCACAATTACCAACATTGTACTCCACCTGCCAGACCCTTGCTCATTCACTTAGACTAGCTATATCCCTTTGCAGACTTTCAGTGTCCTTTGCACACTTTGCTCTGCCACCCATCTTAATGTCATCTGTGAATTTTGACACACTATACTTGGTCCCCAACTTCAAATCATCTATGTAAATTGGAAACAATTGCGGTCCCAACACTGATCCCTGAAGCACACCACTAGTCACTGATCACCAACCAGAATAACACCCATTTACCCCCACCCTTTGCTTTCTCTTAGTTAACCAATCCTCTATCCATGCTAATACATTACCTGTAACACTGTGCACCTTTATCTTATGTAGCAGTCTTTGGTGCAGCACCTTGTCAAATGCTTTCTGAAAATCCAGATACACCACATCCACAGGTTCCCCATGTCCACTGTGCATGTAATGTTCTCAAAGAATTCCACCAAATTAGTCAAACACGACCTGCCCTTCATGAACCCATGCTGCATCTTATCGATGGTACAATTTATATCCAGATGTCTCACTATTTCTTCCTTGATGATAGATTCAAGCATTTTCCCTACTACAGAAGTTAAGTTAACTGGCCTATAGTTACCTGCCTTTTGTCTACCTGCTTTTTTAAACAGTAGCGTCACATTTGCTGTTTTCCAATCTGCGGGAACCACCCCAGAGTCCAGCAAATTTTGGTAAATTACCACTAGTGCATTTGCCATATCTTTTAGTCATTTATTTCCCTTTCTTTCCTTTTCTGCCACCAGAGCGCCTCATCTTTCCTTTTCTGCCACCAGAGCGCCTCATCGATAAGACACTGGGACTCAGAGGGTTGATGCAGTTTGGTGGACAAGTTGTCTCCATTCTGAACAATGGGGAACAAGCTCCTCCCACTCATTGACAACTTTGCCCCCTACAAAGATGGCAGCCATGCATAAGCCCTGTTGCACACTATCCCCGTTGCACATTGGCCCCAATAAAGATGGCCGCTAACCCGGACCGATCACTCGGAGCTGGAGACCCACTTAGTGCAGCTGGAAGACCCTGGAAGCTCTTTTTCGGGGATTACACAACATGTTTAGGAAACATCTCCGCCCGGTAGCTGGATCCATCGCTCCCTCCCATCCACTATTTTCTGCTAGCGATTGTGGATCAAAATAACAATCACCTCTCCAACCGCCATTCACCACACTGCGCATGCTTCACTCCCAGCCCAGCCCCGCCCCTCATTCACTCCCATTGGTTGGAGGACCAGCCGCTCCCGCTCGGTCCTCCAGTCCCGCCCCTCTGCCTCTATTGGTCCAGAGCTGCCGTCAATCAGCCGGGCATTGTGACGGTTCAGATTGAGGGAGGGGCCACAGACTCAGGCTGACTTGAAGATTATTGATGTGGAGATGCCGGCGTTGGACTGGGGTAAACACAGTCAGAAGTTTAACAACGATGTGGAGATGCCGGCGTTGGACTGGGGTAAACACAGTAAGAAGTTTAACAACACCAGGTTAAAGTCCAACAGGTTTATTTGGTAGCAAAAGCCACACAAGCTTTCGAGGCTCTGAGCCCCTTCTTCAGGTGAGTGGGAATTCTGTTCACAAACAGAACTTATAAAGACACAGACTCAATTTACATGAATAATGGTTGGAATGCGAATACTTACAACTAATCCAGTCTTTAAGAAACAAAACAATGGGAGTGGAGAGAGCATCAAGACAGGCTAAAAAGATGTGTATTGTCTCCAGACAAGACAGCCAGTGAAACTCTGCAGGTCCACGCAACTGTGGGAGTTACAAATAGTGTGACATAAACCCAATATCCCGGTTGAGGCCGTCCTTGTGTGTGCGGAACTTGGCTATCAGTTTCTGCTCAGCGACTCTGCGCTGTCGTGTGTCGCGAAGGTCACGGGCATTCGGCCTCTGATATTCGGGTAAGCGTTCTCCAAGGCGGCCTTCGCGACACACGACAGCGCAGAGTCGCTGAGCAGAAACTGATAGCCAAGTTCCGCACACACAAGGACGGCCTCAACCGGGATATTGGGTTTATGTCACACTATTTGTAACTCCCACAGTTGCGTGGACCTGCAGAGTTTCACTGGCTGTCTTGTCTGGAGACAATACACATCTTTTTAGCCTGTCTTGATGCTCTCTCCACTCCCATTGTTTTGTTTCTTAAAGACTGGATTAGTTGTAAGTATTCGCATTCCAACCATTATTCATGTAAATTGAGTCTGTGTCTTTATAAGTTCTGTTTGTGAACAGAATTCCCACTCACCTGAAGAAGGGGCTCAGAGCCTCGAAAGCTTGTGTGGCTTTTGCTACCAAATAAACCTGTTGGACTTTAACCTGGTGTTGTTAAACTTCTTATTGAAGATTATTGGCAGCATTTTCTGTTTGGGAATTAGAGCTGGGGATGGATGGTCAGTTCCCCTCTGTCCGGGTCATTACAGTAAGAAGTCTAACAACACTAGGTTAAAGTCCAACAGGTTTATTTGGTAGCAAAAGCCACTAGCTTTCGGAACCGGCTGTTCCTTCATCAGGTGGGTTTCCCCAGGACACTCATTATCACTGCAACTTTATTGGAGAAAGTCCCCGCTTCAATCCCCACTGCAAACTTTGTGTTTAAAATTGTTACTGAGGAAGAATTAATAGAGAGTTTCATGTTGAACAGGGTGACAGTTACTGTTGCCTTATTCTTTAAAAACTCCTTTACCTTTAAACAGGTAATGGTAAGTGACAGAAAACTGATCCACAGTGACCCAAAAACTAGACCTGGGTTTGATTCCCGGCTTGGGTCATTGTGTGGAGTTTGCATGTTCTGCCCATGTTTAAATGGGTTTCCTCCGGGTGCTCCAGTTTCCTCCCACAGTCCAAAAGAGGTGCTGGTTAGGTTCATTGGGCATGCTAAATTGCCCCTCAGTGTCACAGGATGCATAGATTAGAGGGATTAGTGGGGTAGGTATGTGGGGTTACGCGGACAGAGCCTGGGTGGGATTGTTGTCGGTGTAGACTCGATGGGCCAAATGGCCTCCTTCTGCACTGCAGGGATTCTATGATTCCAGATACTGCAGAAACTGCAAATCCAACTTCAAAACAGAGTGAATCTCTTCCCAAACTCAAAGCAGGTGAATAGCCTCTCCCCAGTGTGAACTTACTGGTGCACAGTGAGTTGAGATGATCTCCTGAACCCAGTCTCACAGGAAAAGCAACTGAATGGTCTCATCAGTGTGAACATGTTGTCCAAAGCTTTTGCAACACTTCCCACAGGCTGGGCACTTTTAAGGTCTCTCCCCAGTGTGAAACGTGGGTGTTTGCAGGGTGGATCCTGTTAGGGTCCTGGACTAAAACCCCTAAATTACATTAGGAAGCCAGACCAGACCCCAACAACATTTCTATGTTGGCATAAATGTGAGGTTAGAATGTTTCATTCCAGGAGTAATTTCACTGACTTGGGGATCTTTTATAGTAAAACAAACTTTATTTAATATCACAGTTCAAAGATAACTCTAACAAATGAAGCAGTTATTAACAGTTGAACAATATTTAAAAATGAAACAACTTTAATTTCTAACCTTTCATTGTTTCAGTTCCTCTTAAGAGATGTAAATGACACTTTAAATACAGTTAGCAACCATATGTATACTTGCTAGGGTGGCATGTCAGCATTGCTCACAGTGCCAGGGAGCCAGGATCAATTGTGGCCTTGGATGAATATGTGGAGTTTGCACGTTCTCCGTGTCTGCGTGGGTTTTCTCCATCGCTCCCATTTCCACCCACACTCTAAGTATGTGCAGGTTTGGTAGATTGACCCAGTAAAGTTTTTCCTCAGTGTCACGGGGATGAGAAAGGTAAATATGTGGGGCTATGGGGATAGGGCTTGGGTGGAATTGTTGTCGGTGCAGGCTCGATGGTCTGAATGGCGTCCTTCTGCACTGTAGGGATTCTTCACTGAGTCTAGACAGTCTTGAAGCTTTTAGAGAGAAAACAAGCCTCAGATCAGTTTGTAGAAACCCTCCAACAGTTCCTTGCCAGAACTGCAAAAGCTTCTTTCTTGCTGCACAGACCCACACTATCCCATGACCCTGTAACAATAGTCAGAAATCCAAGGGGAGCTTCTTATATAAACAAAAGCTCATTAGCTCTATCAAAGAAACAAATTTCTAGCTAAAATGAGTTATTAACTTGCTTTCAGAACCCTTGAGCCTGTAGAATAAAGCTGAATTTTTAAACATTCTCTCTAAACATAAAAACAATGTATGTAATATATATGTATATAATAAGTATATATACATACATATCCATCGCAACATTCTCATCACACTTCCCATACTTGAAGCTTATAAATGGCGTCTCCCCGGTGTAAATTCGCTGTTGTGCAGAAAGCTGGGACGACAGTGAAGCCGTTCCCACACACACAGCAGATGAGTGCGTCAATCAGTTTCCAGCTCTGATGTGTAACTGAATATCTCCTCAGTCTCCACATTTCCCTGGTTTCTCACTGTGGTTGTGGATGGTGGTTTGCTTCCATGGACAAAATTCTCTGCTGTTCAGGTTATGATAAATTGTGCTGAGGTTTACAGCATGGAAACAGGCCCTTCGGCCCAACTTGTCCATGACACCCCTTTTTTTAACCCCCAAACTAGTCCCAATTGCCCACATCCCTCTATACTCATCTTACTCATGTAACTATCTAAACGTTTTTGAAATACAAAATTGTACCCGCCTCTACTACTACCTCTGGCAGCTTGTTCCAGACATTCACCGCCCTCTGTGAAAGAAATTGCCTCTCTGGACACTTTTGTCTCTCTCCCCTCTCCCCTTAAACCTATGCGCTCTAGTTTTAGACTCCCCTATCTTTGGGAAAAGATATTGACTATCTAGCTGATCTATGCCCCTCATTATTTTATAGACCTCTATAAGGTCACCCCTCAGCCTCTACGCTCCAGAGAAAAAAGTCCCAGTCGATCCAGCCTCTCCTTATAACTCAAACCGTCAAATCCCGGTAACATCCTAATAAATTTTTTCTGCACTCTTTCTAGTTTAATAATATCCTTTCGATAATAGGGTGACCAGAATTGCACACAGTATTCCAAGTGTGGCCTTACCAATGTCTTGTACAACTTCAACAAAACATTCCAACTCCTGTATTCAACGTTCTGACCGATGAAACCAAGCATGCCGAATGCCTTCTTCACCACTCTGTCCACCTGTGACTCCACTTTCAAGGAGCTATGAACATGTATCCCTAGATCTCTTTGTTCTGTAACTCTCCCCAGTGGCCGACCATTAACTGAGTAAGTCCTGCCCTGGCTCAATCTACCAAAATGCATCACCTCGCATTTATCTAAATTAATCTCCATCTGCCACTCGTCAGCCCACTGGCCCAATTGATCAAGATCCCTTTGCAATCCTAGATAACCTTCTTCACTGTCCACTGTACCACCAATCTTGGTGTCATCTGCAAGCTTACTAAACATGCCGACTAAATTCTCATCCACAATATTAATATAAATGACAAATAACAGTGGGCCCAGCACTGATCCCTGAGGCACACCACTGGTCACAGGCCTCCAGTTTGAAAAACAACTCTCTACAACCACCCTCTGTCTTCTGTCATTAAGCCAATTTTGTATCCATTTGGCTACCTCACCCTGGATCCCGTGAGATTTAATCTTATGCAACAACCTACCATGTGGTACCTTGAACTAATGTTTTGTGTGAGCTTCCTGAACCCAAATCCTCCCCTTCTAAGACCAACTATATTAACATCTGTAACAGAGCTGGAGTTATTTTTCAATTCCACCAACAGACCCAAATGAACATGGTTCAGTTTGAATATGATTAACAGCAAAATCCAATCACAATAGTTACTTGTGAGTTCGCTGGTGTCTCAGGAGATTGGATGAGGTAGTGAATCCCGTCCCACACTGGGAGCAAGTGAACTGCCTCTCCCCAGTGTGGATTCGCTGGTGTGTCCGCAGATGGGATGACTGACTGAATCTCTTCCCACATTGAGAACAAGTGAAAGGCCTCTCCCCAGTGTGAATTCGCTGATGTGCCAATAGATTGAATGACTGACTGAATCCCTTTCCACACACAGAGCAGGTGAATGGCTTCTCCCCAGTGTGAACTTGCTGGTGTATCAGCAGCTTGGCTGAACGAGTGAATCCCTTCCCACATTGGGAGCAGATAAAAGGCCTATCCCCAGTGTGAACTCGTTGGTGTATCAGCAGGTCAGATGACTGAGTGAATCCCCTCCCACATACAGAACAAGTGAACGGCCTCTCCCCAGTGTGAACTCGCTGGTGTATTAGCAGGTGAGATTGGTTAGCGAATTCCTTCCCACACTGGGAGCAGGTGAACGGCTTCTCCCCAGTGTGAATTTGCTGGTGTCTCAACAAATTGGCTGAATGAGCGAATCCCTTCCCACACTGAGAACAAGTGAATGGCTTCTCCCCAGTGTGAACTCGCTGGTGTATCCGCAGGTTGTACGAGTGAGAAAATTGCTTCCCACACTGGGAGCAGGTGAACGGTTTCTCCCCAGTGTGAACTCGCTGGTGTATTGCTAGGTTGGATGGCCAATTGAATCCCTTCCCGCACAGGGAGCAAGTGAATGGTCTCTTCCCAGCATGACTGCATCGATGGGTTTCCAGCAGGGATGGGCAATTGAATCCCTTCCCACAATCCTCACACTTCCATGCCATCTCCCTGTTGTGACGACAATTATGTTCCGAAAGACTTGATGATTGGTTAAAGTCTTGTCCACACATAGAACACGTGTACAGTTTCTCTCCACTGTGAACGGTGCTTTTTTCTTCCATGTTCAAAATACAACGATATTCAGGTTATAATAAATTGACCAACTCCATCAGGTTCTGATATCATGTTTGGTTTCAGTTTCCTAACTACAAATCCTCCTCTTCTGAAACCCTGTGAAATTGATTTAAAACAGAAAAAAGGGAGTGAGAGAGAACCCACAAAAACAGGTTGTGAAATTGAGCTGAATGAATCTGGGAATTTGCGGGGTCGACACTAGGAAAATTGCTGGTTTTTCATCAAAACCCAACTGGTTCACCAATATCCTTCAGGGAAGGAAACCTGACACCCAGTCTGGATCAACACAAGACTGTGGACACTCTTGGAGGAGACAGAGAAAAATAGGAGAGATCGGGGGTGAAGGAGAGGGATTTTATACATCTACAACTCAACAGATCTTTGACAGAATCTCCCAAGCCCTCAACCTCCACTACCAAAGACCAGGGTAGCAGGTAAAAGTACACCCCATCAACTCCAAGTTCCCCTCCAACTCACACATCATCCTGACTTATCTGACATCCTGTACTCAAAGAACAGAAACTTTTTTTATAAATACTGGGAAGACTGAAACCATTGTCTTCAGTCCGAACTACAAACTCCATTCCCTCGCCAACAACTTCCTGGCAACTATCTGAGGCTGAACCAGGCTGTTCGCAACTGTGGTGAAATATTTCACCCCAATTTGAGCTTCCAACCACATATCCACATCATGATTAAGACCGCCTATTTCCAAGGAGACACAGGTTCAAGGCGAGAGGGAGAAAGTTTCAGGGAGAGAGTGGTGGGTGGCTGGAATGCGCTACCAGAGGAGGTGGTGGAAACAGGCACATTAGCAACATTTAGGAGGCATCTGGATGGGTGCATGCATAGGGAGGGAATAGAGGGATAAGTACTGAGTAAGGGCAAAAGATGTTTTCTTAAATTAAGGCATCATAGAACCATAGAAAATTACAGCTCAGAAACTGGCCCTTGGCCCTTCTTGTCTGTGCCGAACCATTTTATGCCTCGTCCCACTGACCTGCACTTGGACCATATCCCTCCACACCCCTCTCATCCATGAACCCGTCCAACTTTTTCTTAAATGGTACAATGGCATTTACCACTTTATCTGGCAGCTCATTCCACACTCCCACCACTCTCTGCGTGAAGAAGCCCTCCCTAATATTCCCTTTAAACTTTTCTCCTTTCACCCTTAACCCATGCCCTCTGGTTTTTTTCTCCCCGAGCCTCAGCGGAAAAAGCCTGCTTGCATTCACTCTATCTATACCCATCAAAATCTTATACACCTCTATCAAATCTCCCCTCAATCTTCTACGCTCCAGGGAATAAAGTCCCAACCTATTCAATCTCTCTCTGTAACTCAGCTTCTCAAGTCCCGGCAACATCTTTGTGAACCTTCTCTGCACTCTTTCAATCTTATTTACATCCTTCCTGTAACTAGGTGACCAAAACTGTACACAATACTCCAAATTCGGCCTCACCAATGCCTTATAGAACCATAGAAAATTACAGCTTAGAAACAGGCCTTTTGGCCCTTCTTGTCTGTGCCGAACCATTTTATGCCTAGTCCCACTGATCTGCACTTGGACCATATCCCTCCACACCCCTCTCATCCATGAACCCGTCCAACTTTTTCTTAAATGGTAAAAGTGACCCCGCATTTACCACTTTATCTGGCAGCTCATTCCACACTCCCACCACTCTCTGCGTGAAGAAGCCCCCCCTAATATTCCCTTTAAACTTTTCTCCTTTCACCCTTAACCCATGCCCTCTGGTTGTTTTCTCCCCTAGCCTCAGCGGAAAAAGCCTGCTTGCATTCACTCTATCTATACGCATCAAAATCTTATACACCTCTATCAAATCTCCCCTCAATCTTCTACACTCCAGGGAATAAAGTCCCAACCTATTCAATCTCTCTCTGTAACTCAGCTTCTCAAGTCCCGGCAACATCCTTGTGAACCTTCTCTGCACTCTTTCAATCTTATTTACATCCTTCCTGTAACTAGGTGACCAGAACTGTACACAATACTCCAAATTCGGCCTCACCAATGCCTTATATAACCTTACCATAACACTCCAACTTTTATACTCGATACTCCGATTTATAAAGGCCAATGTACCAAAGGCACTCTTTACGACCCTATCCACCTGTGACGTCACTTTTAGGGAATTCTGTACCTGTATTCCTAGATCCCTCTGTTCAACTGCACTCTTCAGAGTCCTACCATTTACCCTGTATGTTCTACTTTGATTTGTCCTTCCAAAGTGCAATATCTCACACTTGTCTGCGTTAAATTCCATTTGCCATTTTTCAGCCCATTTTTCTAGTTGGTCCAAATCCCTCTGCAAGCTTTGAAAACCTTCCTCACTGTCCACTACACCTCCAATCTTTGTATCATCAGCAAACTTGCTGATCCAATTGACCACATTATCATCCAGATCATTGATATAGATGACAAACAACAATGAACCCAACACCGATCCCTGCGGCACACCACTAGTCACAGGCCTCCACTCAGAGAAGCAATCCTCCACAAGCACTCTCTGGATTCTTCCATTGAGCCAGTGTCTTATCCAATTTACTACCTCCCCATGTATACCTAGCGACTGAACCTTCCGAACTAACCTTCCATGAGGGACCTTGTCAAAGGCCTTGCTGAAATCCAGGTAGACAACATCCACCGCCTTCCCTTCATCCACTTTCCTGGTAACCTCTTCGAAAAACTCTAATAGATTGGTCAAACATGACCTACCACGCACAAAGCCATGTTGACTCTCCCTAATAAGTCCCTGTCTATCCAAATATTTGTAGATCCTATCCCTTATCACACCTTCCAATAACTTGCCCACCACCGACGTCAAACTTACTGGCCGATAGTTTCCCGGATTTCTTTTGGAACCTTTTTTAAACAACGGAACAACATGAGCCACCCTCCAATCATCCGGCACCTCCCCCGTGAATACTGACATTTTAAATATGTCTGCCAGGGCCCCTGCAAGTTCAACACTAGCTTCCCTCAAGGTCCGTGGGAATACCCTGTCCGGTCCTGGGGATTTATCCACTCTGATTTGCCTCAAGACAGCGAGCACCTCCTCCCCTTTAATCTGTAACGGTTCCATGGCCTCCCTACCAGTTTGCCCTATTTCCGTAGACTCCATGCCCGTTTCCTCAGTAAATACGGATGCAAAAAAACCATTTAGTATCTCCCCCATCTCTTTTGGTTCCATACACAGTGTACCACTCTGGTCTTCAAGAGGACCAATTTTATCCCTCACTATCCTTTTGCTCCTAACATACCTATAGAAGCTCTTTGGATTTTCCTTCACTCTGTCTGCCAAAGCAACCTCATGTCTTCTTTTAGCCCTCCTGATTTCCCTCTTAAGTAGCTTCTTGCACTTTTTATACTCCTCGAGCATCTGATCTGTTCCTTGCTGCCTGTACATTTCATACAACTCTCTCTTCCTCTTAATCAGTGTTACAATCTCCCTCGAGAACCAAGGTTCCTTATTCCGATTTACTTTGCCTTTAATCCTGACAGGAACATACAAACTCTGCACTCTCAAAATTTCTCCTTTGAAGGCCTCGCACTTTCCAATTACATCCTTACCAGAGAACAGCCTGTGCCAATCCACACTTCCCAGATCCCTTCTCATTTCATCAAATTTGGCCTTTTTCCAGTTCAGAACTTCAACCCGAGGACCAGATCTATCCTTATCCACGATCAGGTTGAAACTAATGGCATTATGATCACTGGATCCAAAGTATTCCCTCACACTCACATCCATCACCTGCCCTAACTCATTTCCCAATAGGAGATCCAATATCGCATCCTCTCTAGTTGGCACCTCTATATACGGATGTAGAAAATTCTCCTGAACACATTTTACAAACTCTACCCCGTCTAAACCTTTAACAGTATGCGAGTCCCAATCTATATGTGGAAAATTAAAATCCCCTACTATCACAACTTTGTGTTTCTTGCAGTTGTCAGCTATCTCTCCGCTGATTTGCTCCTCCAATTCTCGCTGACTATTGGGTGGTCTATAATACAAGCCCATTAATGTGGTCATACCTTTCCTGTTTCTCAGCTCCACCCATAGGGCCTTTGTAGACAAGCTCCCTAATCTATCCTGCCTGAGTACCGCTGTAACATTTTCCCTGACCAACAATGCCACCCCCCCACCTTTTATCCCTCTGCCTCTATCCCGCCTGAAACATTGGAACCCTGGAACATTGAGCTGCCAGTCCTGCCCCTCCTGTAGCCAAGTTTCACTGATGGCTATAATGTCATATTTCCACATGTCTATCCACGCCTTCAGCTCATCTGCCTTCCCCACAATACTCCTGGCATTGAAATAGACACACCTCAAAAAATTATTTCCACCACACTCTACCCTTCCATTTGTGATTTTGCTTGAACTAACCTGTCTTTTTACCCCTGCTCCACTATCTGCTCTGGCACTCTGGTTCCCACCCCCTGCAAATCTAGTTTAAACGCTCCCCAATCACACTAGCAAATCTCCCTGCAAGTATATTGGTCCCCTTGTAGTTTAGGTGTAACCCGTCTCTCTTGTACAGGTCCCACCTGCCCCAAAAGAGGTCCCAATGATCCAAGAATTGGAAACCCTGCCCCCTGCACCAGTTCCTCAGCCACGTGTTTATCCGCCCAAGCATCCTACTCCTGCCCTCACTGGCATGTGGCTCAGGTAGCAATCCTGAGATTACTACCCTCGGGGTCCTACTTTTTAACTTCCTTCCAAGCTCTTTGTACTCACTCTTTAGGACCTCCTCACTCTTCCTTCCCACGTCATTGGTACCGACGTGTACCACGACATCTGGCTGATCACCGTCCCACTTTAGAATGCTGTGCACGCGATCAGAGACATCGCTGACCTTGGCACCCGGGAGGCAACAAACCATGCGGGAGTCTCTGTCCCGACCACAGAACCTCCGGTCTGTACCTCTGACCATTGAGTCCCCTATCACTACTGCTCTCCTCTTCTTCATCCCACCCTTTTGCGCTGTAGAACCAGACGCAGTATCAGAGTTCCGGCTGTCGCAGCTTGTCCCAGGTAAAGCATCTCCCACAACAGTATCCAATTCAGTATACCTGTTGTGGAGGGATATGGCCAACAGGGGAACCCTGCTCTGCCTGTCCTTTCACACTGCCATTTCCTCTCCTTACAGTAACCCAATTACCTGTGCTCTGCTGCTTAGGTGTAACTATCTCCCTAAAGCTACTGTCTATAAACTTCTCATTCTCCCGAATTAGATGGAGGTCATCAAGCTCCTTCTCCAGTTCCCTAACACGCTTTGCTAGCAGCTGCAGCTGAATGCATCTTTTGCAGGTGCTGTCGTCAGGGATACCGGAGGTCTCCCTGATCTCCCACATCCTGCAAGAGGGGCATTCCAACATCCTGCCTGGCATTTTTTTTTAGTCTGGGGAAAAACAAGAATAAACTTTCTGGGAAAGAAAAAACTTACTCTCGCCTCTGCCTGTTCTCGCCGAAGCCTGTTTTGAGCCAAAGCCCTTCAGCTCTCACTCTGCCCCCTGCTCACTCCACTGCCCGCTCAAAGGTGCGGCCTACTTTTAAACCCTCCAAAACCTTCCCAGGCTGCTGCTATATAACCTTACCATAACACTCCAACTTTTATACTCGATACTCCGATTTATAAAGGCACTCTTTACGACCCTATCCACCTGTGACGTCACTTTTAGGGAATTCTGTACCTGTATTCCTAGATCCCTCTGTTCAACTGCACTCTTCAGAGTCCTACCATTTACCCTGTACGTTCTACTTTGATTTGTCCTTCCAAAGTGCAATATCTCACACTTGTCTGCGTTAAATTCCATTTGCCATTTTTCAGCCCATTTTCCTAGTCTGGTCATGGTCAGCACAGGCTTGGAGGGCCAAAGGGCCTGTTCCTGTCTGTACTTTTGTTTGTTCTTCCACCTCAGTGACATCACCTGACTCCACCCCCCCCCCACCCAATCTCAGCTGATTTTTTAAAAAATTAAGGCATCATGGTCAGCACAGGATGAAAGTGAGGAGTGTGGGATAGAGGGAAAGTTGGCCGATTGGATAGGTAACTGGCTGTTTGATCGGAGACAGAGGGTGGTAGTGGATGGAAAATTTTCGGACTGGAGGCAGGTTGCCAGTGGAGTGCCACAGGGATCAGTGCTTGGTCCTTTGCTCTTTGTGATTTTTATTAATGACTTAGAGGAGGGGGCTGAAGGGTGGATCAGTAGATTTGCTGATGACACCAAGATTGGTGGAGTAGTGGATGAGGTGGAGGGCTGTTGTAGGCTGCAAAGAGATATTGATAGGATGCAAAGCTGGGCTGAAAAATGGGAAATGGAGTTTAACCCTGATAAATGTGAGGTGATTCATTTTGGTAAGACTAATTTAAATGTGGATTACAGGGTCAAAGGTAGGGTTCTGAAGACTGTGGATGAACAGAGAGATCTTGGGGACCAGATCCACAGATCTCTGAAGGTTGCCACTCAAGTGGATAGAGCTGTGAAGAAGGCCTATAGTGTGTTAGCTTTTATTAACAGGGGGTTGGCGTTTAAGAGCAGTGGGGTTATGCAGCAACTGTACAGGACCTTAGTGAGACCACATTTGGAACATTGTGTGCAGTTCTGGTCACCTCACTATAAGAAGGATGTGGAAGCGCTGGAAAGAGTGCAGAGGAGATTTACCAGGATGCTGCCTGTTTGGAGGGTAGGTCTTATGAGGAAAGGTTGAGGGAGCTAGGGCTGTTCTCTCTGGAGCGGAGGAGGCTGAGGGGAGACTTAATAGAGGTTTATAAAATGATGAAGGGGATAGATAGTGAACGTTCAAAGACTATTTCCTCGGGTGAATGGAGCTATTACAAGGGGGCATAACTATAGGGTTCGTGGTGGGAGATATAGGAAGGATATCAGAGGTAGGTTCTTTACACAGAGAGTGGTTGGGGTGTGGAATGGACTGCCTGCAGTGATAGTGGAGTCAGACACTTTAGGAACATTTAAGCGGTTATTGGATAGGCACATGGAGCACACCAGGATGATAGGGAGCGGGATAGCTTGATCTTGGTTTCAGATAAAGCTCGGCACAACATCGTGGGCCGATGGGCCTGTTCTGTGCTGTACTGTTCTGTGTTCCAAGTCTGAGGTCACGTACCAACCGACTCGAAAACAGCTTCTTCTCTGCTGCTGTCAGTCTTTTGAATGGACTTACCTTGCATTCAGTTGATCTTTCTCTACACTCTCGCTGTGACTGTAACACTACATTCTGCACTCTCTCATTTCCTTCTCTATGAACGGTATGTTTTGTCTGTGTAGTGCGCAAGAAACAATACTTTTCACTGTATGTTAATACATGTGACAATAAATCAAATCAAACCCTCACCCATTCCATTGTGACGTCTGGAATCTCTTAACTCTCCCTCATTGCGCATGCGCCCGGCCGCACACTGTCCCCAGTAAATACAATAATAAGTCTCACAACATCAGGTTAAAGTCCTGGTGTTCTGAGCCAAATATTTTGCTACCAAATAACCCTGTTGGACTTTAACCTGCTGTTGTGAGACTTCTCACTGTGTTTATCTCCAGTCCAACGCCGGCATCTCCACATCAGTAAATATGGCGGCTGTTTACACGGGCCTGTCCCGGGGAAAAGCCTGAGCAGCTTCCGCCGCTACAAACGCCGCATCGGAGCTTCGGCCCGCACGGGATGTTTATGAGGCCTCTAAACCTACCCGCCGGCTCCATCCCTCCCTCATGACCCATCCCACGGTATCTCACCGGCTGAGAATTTCCACAACCGCCTCGATCGTGAGTTCTCATCGGCACTGCGCATGTTCTCAGTCACAACAGGAGTGTTCGAGCCTAGACCCGCCCCTCGTTCACTCCGATTGGCTGGAGGACCAGCCTCTCCTGCTCCGTCCTCCAGCCCCGCCCTCTCTTTCTATTGGTCCAGAGTCGCCGTCAATCACTCCCCGGGTGAGCTGGAGCATGCGCACTGCCGATGCTAGGCTCAGGCGGCAAAGCTGCAGGAGCAAAGCCTCAGAGATTGAAACCAGTGGCTTGTTGTAAAACAGGAAGTCAGGGTCCCAGTCAACAACAACTTCTATTTATTTAAAACCTTTAACATCAGAAATCATCCCAGTGCACTTCACAGGAACATCCAGATACATCAGGATATATTAGCACAGATGACCAAAAGACTGGACAAAGAGGTGAGTTTTAGAGAGTTTTAAGGGATCTGATTTATCGTTGTCACATTTAATTGATTTGATTTATTATTGTCACAAGTATTACTATGGCGTGAAAAGTATTGTTCTTGTGCTAGACAGACAAAAACATACCGTTCATAGAATGCATAGGGGAGAAGGAAAGGAGAGTGTGCAGAATGTAGTGTTACAGTCATAGCTCGGGTGTATAAGATAGGTCCATTCAGAAGTCTGATGACAGCAAGGAAGAAGCTGTGTGAGTAGAGTCGTTGGTGGGCTTTCTTAACTATAGCATCAGCGTGGCGGAACCAGGACAGGCTGTTGATGATCTGGACACTAGAAACGTGAAGCTGTCAGCCATTTCCACTTCACCCATTGATGTAGACAGGGGCGTGTCCTCCACTCGGCTTCTTGAAGTCAATGACTATCTCCTTCCTTTTACTGACATTGAGGGAGAGATTATTGTCGCCGCACCAGTTCACCAGCTTCTCTGTCACTTTCCTGTACTCCGTCTCATCATTGTTTGAGATCCAACTCACTGCGGTGGTGTCATCAGCAAACTTGAAAATTGAGTTGGAAGGGAATTTGTCCACACAGTCATAGGTGTATAAGGAGTATATTAAAGGGCTGAGGACACAGCCTGTGGGCACCTGTGTTGAGGATGATTGTGGAGGAGGTGTTGTTGCCTATTTTTACTGATTGTGGTCTGTGGGTTCGGGAGTCTAGGATCCAGTCATAGAGGGAGGAGCTGAGCCCCAGGCCACAGAGTTTGGAGATGAGTTCTGTTGGAATAATGATGTTGAAGGCTGAGCTGTAGTCAATAGGAGTCTGACATAAGTGTCTTTGTTATTCAGGTGTTCCAGGCGTTGAGTGTAGGGCCAAGGAGATGGTGTCTGCTATGGACCTGTTGGGGTGATAGGCAAACTGTAGTGGATCCAGGCAATCTGGGAGGCCAAAATTGATTTTGAGGCATGACTAACCGTTTGAAGCACTTCATACTGATGGATATCAGAGCCACTGGGCAATAGTCATTAAGGCATGCTGCCTGGCTTTTCTTTGGTATCGGCTTGATGTTTGCCTTCTTGAAGCAGATAAGGACCTCAGATTGGTATAAAAAGAGGTTAAAGATGTCTACGAATACCCCTGTGAACTGATCTGCACAAGATCTGAGTGCTCATCCAGGTACCCCATTCGGGCTGGTCACTTTCCATTGGTTGACTTTTGAGAAGGCTGTTCTGATGTCAGCAATAGTGAGCTTGAACACAGGTTTGTCGGAGCTTCTGCGGCGGAGGGCGTGCTCTCGCTGACCTCTTGCTCAAAACGGGGATAGAATGCATGGAGCTCATCGAGGAGAGGCAGCGATTTTACCTGCCTGGAGGAGGTTGTTTAATGTTGAAAGCCAGCTGGGAGTAATAGAATAACTTGGATTCGAGGTAACAAAGGAATGGATGATTTTGCAGTGGATAAACTGAGGCTAATGTATAATTGGGCGATGTAACTGAGATGAAAATAGGTGATTTTGGTGCCGATGTGGATGAGTTTGGAAGATCATCTTGGGTTGAAATATTTCACCATGGTTGTGAACAGTCCGCTTCAGCCTCAGACATTTGGCAGGGACAGGGATGGAGTTGGTGGCGAGAGAATGAAGGAAATGGGCTCAGTCTTGTCATTATTTAAATGGAGGACATTTCCGCTCATTCAATCTTGGATGTCAGACAAGTTCAGATGGTGTGTAGCTCGAAGGGGAACTTGCAGGTGATGGTGTCCAAATACTCCTGCTGCCCGAGTCCATCCAGGTGGTGGAGGTTGAGGGCATAGAAGGTTCTGTCAAATTGCGGTTCAGTTCTATGTCTATAAAATATGTCCCATTTGCCCCCATCTCTCCCACCCTCTCTCCCTGTCTCTCTCACTACTTTCTGATTTTCTCTCTCTTGCTGTCTCTCTTGTGACATAGATTTCTGTTACCCAGAGGGTTCCATCATTTAATATATTTAATGCTGAGATGAGGTGTGGCTGAATGGCAGAGCAGCCTCGACAGGCCGAATGGCCTACTCCTGCGCCTATTTCTTGTGTTCTTGCAGAGGCTAGAGCCTTGGGTAGACTCAGACCGGAGGCAGGCTTTCTTCACTGAAGGACATTAGTGACCATTTCAGTTCTGACAAACGATCAAACAGATTTCATGGTCATTTTTTCCTAGTGCCGGCCCCAAACATGACCAGATTCATTCAATTCAATTTCACAATCTGCCTTTGTGAGTCTTTCTCATCGCCTTTTTTCTGCTTAAAATCAATTTCACAGATTATCTGAAGTGGAGGATTTCCAATCAGAAAACTCAAACCAAACATCACATCAGGATCAGATGAAATCACCTAATTTATTGTAAGCTGAATATTTGTGAGTTTTGAACATGGAAGGGAAAGGCACTGTTCACAGTGGGGAGAAACAGTGGGAATGTGGAGAGGGATTCAGATTCCCACCTGAACTGGAAACTCATCAGCCCAGACACACTGGGGAGAGGTCATTCACTTGCTCAGAGTGTGGGAAAGGATTCGCTCGGTCCTCTGACTTGATGGCCCACCAGCGAGTTCACACTGACGAGAGACCATTCAAATGTCCAGACTGTGGGAAGTGCTATAAAAGTTCCCGGGACCTGATACTCCATCAACGTGCTCACAGTGACGAGAGGCCATTCAGATGCTCTCATTGTGGGACTGGGTTCAAACAATCATCTCAACTCACTGAGCACCAGCATACTCACACCGGGGAGAGGCCATTCACCTGCTCTGTGTGTGGGAATGGGTTCAGTCGGTCATCTAACCTGCGGACCCACCAGCGAATTCACACTGGGGAGAAACCTTTCACCTGTTCTGAGTGTGGGAAGGGATTCACTCAATTATCCACTCTGCTGAATCACCAGAGTGTTCACAATGAGAAGAGACCATTTCAATGTCCAGACTGCAGGAAGTGCTACAAAAGTTCCCGGCAACTGCTCCACCATCAACGAGTTCACACTGAGGAGAGACCTTTTAACTGCCCAGACTGTGAGAAATACTTTAAAAGTTCTGGGGAACTGATGCGCCATCAACGTGTTCACACTGACGAGAAACCGTTCAGGTGCTCTCACTGTGACGCTGGGTTCAAGACATCATCTGACCTCACTGTACATCAGCGAGTTCACACTGGGGAGAGGCCATTCACCTGCTCCCAGTGTGAGAAGGGATTCACTCAGTCATCCTCCCTGCTGACACACCAGCGAGTTCACACCAGGGAAAGGCCGTTCACCTGCCTCAAGTGTGGGAAGAGATTCACTCAGTCATCCAACCTGCTGAGACACCAGCGAATTCACAAATAATTTCAATAAATTAGCTTTGTGTTAACAGTGTTTAATCTTTTAACATTTTTAACATATGTTATTTCCTTTTGGAGGGTTCTCACGCTCCCCTGTCTCTTCCATCCTCACCTCCGAGTGTGAGGAGCTCATGGAGTTTCTTTGTGAGATTGGGAAAATCTGATCAGCTGCCTCTGCTGCTTCCCTCCCTTCCACAAGCCCACCGGGACAAACCATGTCTAAAGTTCCATCTTGCCCAAGCCCAGAACCTATAGTTTCCTCCAGTTTCTCTCCTATCTCCCTTCATGCCCTCTGCATCTTGTCCATGAGACCCGCCTTGTGCTCCATCAATCCTATTCTCACTAAACTGTTGATCATCCACCTTCCCCACATTAGGTGATATTGTTGACGGTTCTCTTTTCTCTCACACTGTCCCTCTCACTTTCAAATCCACTGTCATCACCAATCCTAAAAAAACACTAAATCCCATAGTCTTTGCCAACTACTACCCCATCTCCAATCTCTCTTTCCTCTCCAAAGCCCCTGCACTAGGTGTCCCCCAAGTGTTTATCCCTTGCCCCTCCTGTTTCTCATCTACATGCCGCCACTGGGTGACATAATACAGATAGGCTGTTGTCTATCTTCTTCCTACTCAGCTTCTCTGAGCTGTGAACCGGGCAGCTGAAAGCTGATACTTATTAACTTTTTCTGGACACAGCCCCTTGTACATGATCAATGGTGTTCCTGAACTCTGGTTCACATGATCAGTCTCTGATTGATTTAATTCCATCTACAGGTCCAGGCAGAGGGCGATCGAGAGGGTCTCCAACCTGACTGTCTGCCCCCTCTACCGCAGCTATATTCGTGGCCAGGTGTCCCTGGAAAGGGAGCATGCGGTGTCCGAGGGCACCACTGAAGCCTTCCATGCCCGCTGGGCACTGCAGGGACTGGGGTGTATTATTGACCCCTTTAATCACATTTTAATTTGATGTTTTAAGTTTCCTTTCCGCTTTGTTTTTTGTTTCGGGCGGTTCCCCTCCTTTTAGGGAGCTGCCCCTTTTGAGTTGTCCCGAAGTTAAGTTGATTTTGTTTCTTTGGTTGGACACAAGAAAGATGTCCCTGATTGATGTCGGTGGTGTGGAATCAGTTTCTGATTGGTTTCTTCATGGTGATGGTCATCTACCGATCATTTCCTGCAACCTCCTGACTGGCCCTCGAATGTATCAGTTACTTTCGGAGTCTGCCTCACGTTATAACCTTTCCTGTCATTTTATTAAATTTTATGGCTTCCTACTGAGATAATGGAGGCCTAAAGATATCTTCTTTGTCACTTATTTGAGATAAGCAAGTTTATGGTGTCAAATCCCAATGGTTAACATTTGGGTTCATTGTCTCAAATGTCTCATTGATGTGAAGAAATCCTGTAGAGTTCTCATTGGGGCAGGTGACTCTCAGTATATTTTGGTTAAAGAAAGTGCTTGCTGGTTTTTGTAGTGGTTGCCAGAGCTTGGAACACAGTTAATTAAAAGGACACAAAGTGACACACAGCCTTAAACTAATACAGAAATTACAAAGTTACTTCAGATCTGAAATCCAAAGAAAGTGGGCATCAAATCAGTGTGTAAAAGGTGAGATAGCAGGAAACACAAATACAGTATGATACATTCAATTGATAAATGTTAAGTAATTAGTCAGAATAACCACTACGCTATGAAAACTGATTGGAGAACTAAAATCTTTAATTTTTCAAATCAAAGATAGTTATATAGTCTGAAGGAAAGTAACTGCTTCTTTTAAGATATTACAAGTTAAAAGGATACATTAATTTACGACACAGTGCTGAAGGTTTGAAACTTCACAGCTGGTTTCTTCACACAATATGGCCTCTAACTCAAGTATAACTGTTATTGTCAATGGCTGACGGGTAACAGTTCCAGATTTTAGCTCATCCAGAGCTGATGGGATCCACAGGGCTCTGTAATTAAAGTATAAAAGTGTAGCTTTACACCGGCCTCGGGTCATGTGATGTATTTCACTTGTCAAATAAGGATGCAGCTACAGACAAAGCCAGTTACATGATACTAATATATTACAATTAAGCAGAATTTCACATCAGGTTAATTGATTAATAAGCTTCAATTACTTGATCATTACACATAACTGAGCTACAAACTATTAAATATGATCTTTCCTTAAGTCGAACAGTTCAGTCAAGCAACAGGCTGACACAGTCATACTTTGAATCATATCTTACTGCCAATGTCTCACAGGAACAAGGAGCAGGATTCGGCTATTTGGCCCCTTGAGTCTGCTCCACCATTTAATCAGATCAGGGCTGATCTGATAGTAACTTTAAATCTGCATCCTGCCTACCCCCAATAATCTATCACCCACTTGCTTGCCAAGAATCTATCTACATCTGCCTTAAAAATCTTCAAAGACTCTGCTCCCACCGCCTTTTCAGAAGTGTTCCAGAGGTTCACGACCCTCTGAAAGAAAATATTTCACCTCATCTCCGTTTTAAATGTGTGAACCCTTATTTTTAAACAGGGACCTCTAGCTCTAGATTCTCACACAAGAGGAAACATCCTTTCCACATCAACCTGTCAAGACCCTTCTTGTTTCTTCTATGTTTCGATCAAATTTATCTTAAATTTATCTTTAAACTCCAGCAGACACAAACCTAGCCTGTCCAAGCTTTACCCATAATCCACACATTTCTGGCATTAGTCTGGTCAATCGACTGCTTCCAATGCATTTACATCCTTGCTTAAACAAGATGACCAATACTGTACACCGTACTCCAGATGTGGTCTCACTGGTGCTGTGGATAACTGAAGCATAACCTCCATATTTGTGTAATCAATTCCCCTCACAAATGATAACTTTCCTAATTACTTGCTTTACCTGCTGACAAGCTTTTTGTGATTCATGCAAAGAACAAAGAACAGCACAGGAACAGGCCCTTCGGCCAACGCTGATCACATTGTCCTATCTAGACCAACCGCTTATATCCCTCTATTCCCCGTCTGTTCATGTGTTTATCAAGATAAGTCTTAAATGTCGCTAACGTATCTGCCTCAACCACCTCACTTGGCAGCGCATTCCAGGCCCCCACCACCCTCTGTGTAAAAAACCTTCCCCCGCACATCTCCACTGAACCTTTCCCCCGTATCTTGAACTTGTGCCCCCTTGTAATTGTCATTTCTGCCCTGGGAAAAAGGTCCCAACTGTTCACCCTATCCACACCCCTCATAATTTTATAAACGTCTATCAGGTCGCACCTCAGCCTCCGTCTTTCCAGGGAGAACAATCCCAGTTTATTCAATCTCGAGAACACTCAGATCCCTCTGCATCTCAGAGCTCGACAATCTCTCACCATTTAGATAATCTGCTTCCCTTTTATTCTTCCTGCCAAAATGTGCTGTCCTACCAGCAGTTCAGACCTGAGTAGAGGGAGCAGCACAGAGGTGGACAGTGCAAGGGAGTCATCCTGGGAGTCCTCAACTGAAATTCTTTTTTATTCATTCGTGGGAAATGGGCATTGCTGGATGGCCAGCATTTATGGCCCAGTCCTTGTTGCCCTTGAACTGAGTGGCTTGCGAGGCCATTTCAGAGGGAGTCACATGTAGGCCAGACCGGGTAAGGAGAGCAGATTTCCTTCCCTAAAGGGCATTAGTGAACCTGATGGGTTTTTTACGATAATCAACAATGGTTTTATGGTCATCAGTAAATTGTTAATTCCAGATTTTTTATTGAATTCAAATTCCACCAACTGATGTGGCAGGATTCGAAACCCGGTCCCCAAATCATTAGCTGAGTTTCTGGATTAATAGTTCAGCAATAATACCACCGAGTCATCACCTCCCCTAGTTCAACATGGAGTGTAGGAGAACAAGTCAGGAGCAGCACTGGGCACCCTAAAACTGAGATTCCAACCTGGTGACTCTGTAACATGGGACTATAAGCATGCTGAACAGCAGAAGCAGCATGTTCCAGGCAGGGCCAAGCGATCCCACAAACAACGGACCAGATCAAAGCTGCAGTCCCCTCACATCCAGTCGTGAATGGTGGGGGACAATTAAACAAATCACAGAGAGGGAAAGCTCCACAAATATCACCATCCTCAATGATTGGGGCAACAGTGGATCAGTGCAAACAACTGTGATTTATCTTTTGTGATCACGGATGTGTTACTGATACCTTCCCTGGATTCCGATGCCAGGAAAGACACTCTGGAAGGTATGGGGAGCTGGGACTTGTCCATGAGAGTAACTGAAGGTATGAGAACTGAAATAATATAGAGTTAGAAAGGAGAAAAGGCCACAAAAATGCAACAAGACATTGATTAATCTGTTCTTATCCTGGAGAAATGAAGATGCCGGCTTTGTGTCTTAAACAATATTAGTTCAGTTGACATTTATCCAGAGTATTAAACTTCAGCCCAGTTATAGCGATCACTAACATTAGCAAAAACAAACTCCAACTGTCAGAATGAACACGGTTCAGTCCTGGATGTGATTGACAGCCGCAATAACAACAGAATCCAACCCCTCCAGACACTTGTCAATTTAGAAGATGGGTTGACTGAGTGAATTCCATCTCACACTCAGAGAAGGTGAACGGTCTCTCTCCATTGTGAGTGTGTTGGTGTCTCAGCAGGTGGGATGAGTGAGAAAATCCCTTCCTGCACTCAGAGCAAGTGAACGGTTTCTCCCCGGTGTGAATGTGCTGGTGTGTTCGCAGGTTGGATGAGCGAGTGAATCCCTTTCCACAGTCAGAGCAGGTGAACGGTCTCTCCCCAGTGTGAACTTGTTGGTGCCTCAGCAGAATACTGGAGGTCTTAAAGCTCTTCTCACATTCAGAACATTTGAAAGGTTTCTTGTCTGAATGAACAAGTTGGTGTGATCTGAGGCTGGTTAAATAAATGAATCCTTTTCCACACAAGGAGCAGGTGAACGACCTCTCCCCAGTGTGAACTCGCTGGTGTTTCTGGAGGCTGGATAACAGAGTGAATCCCTTCCCACACACTGTACATCTGAATGGCCTCTCCTTGTTGTGAACTCGCTGGTGTATCAGCAGATCACTTGTGGTTTTATAACTCTTCTCACATTCAGTACATTTGAAAGGTCTGTTATCAGTGTGAACCAGTCGGTGTGTAGCGAGGTGGGATGATCGTGTGAATCCATTCCCACACACAGAGCAGGTGAACGGCCTCTCCCCAGTATGAGTGCGTTTGTGTTCAATGAGATTCCGTGATCGCTTAAATAACTTCCCACAGTAAGAGCAGCAGAACTGTTTCTCGGTGTGAATAGATTGGTGCGTGACCAGGTCCTCAGGGCTTTTAGAGCTGTGATCACCGTCAGCATGGTTAAAAAGCCTCTCTTCAATGTGAACTTGCTGGTGGGTCAGCAGGTGGGATGACTGAATGAATCCTTTCCCGCACATGGAGCAGGTGAATGGTCTCTCCCCAGTGTGACTGCGCCGATGCATTTCCAGCAGCGATGGGTAACTGAATCCCTTCCCACAGTCCCCACATTTCCATGGTTTCTCCATGGTGCGGGTGTTCTTGTCTGTTCAAGCCTTGTCCACACACAACATGTGTATTGCTTCTAAGTAAGGCTATTAAGGGTTATGGGACAAGGCAGAAAATTGGATTGTCATATCATATCAGCCGTGATCTCATTGAATGGAGGAGCAGACTCGATGAGTCCAATGGCCTAATCCTGATCCTAATTCTTATGGTCTTATGGTTCTCTGCTGTGAATGGTGTGATGTTTCTTTCAGGCTGTGTAACTGGTTAAAGCTCTTTCCAGTCAGTTCACTCTCACTCAGGTCTGTGTCTCGGTGCTTTTCCAGTCACACTGATGTTTGAAATTGTTCCCCACCGCCAGAACAGACAAACATTTCTCCTTCCACATTTAAAGGTCGATGATATTCAGGTTCTGATGAATTGAGTGACTCTGTCAGATCTTGATGTAATGTTTGGTTTCCATTTCCCATCTGCAATTCATCACCCTTGTGGACCTTGTAAAAGACATTGACAGAGTCAGTATCATTGTCAGCACAGGATAGAAATTCAGAACAAACAATTCTAGTTTCCATGGAATATTATATCAAATCTTGTTTCCCCAAATCTTGTGGTCCAATCGAACTTTCATCTGAACTAAACCAGAACTTTGTTTCCAGTGTTTGTGAGACACTCTGTACCCTGAGTTGTGGAAGATATCGAGTGTTCCAGTCAACACTGTCTGCTCCCTCTCCAGGACCACACGAGCACGGACAAGAAAGTTAAAGTTTATTTTTATTAGTCACAGGTAAGGCTTGCAGCAACACTGTAATGAAGTTACTGTGAAACCACAGAAGAGGGGCCCACAGCCAAGTTACCCTCTGCTGAACTACAAATTACTGTTTTAACCAGCCCCAAGAGCAGATCCAGGAAAAGATCCTCTGCCCTCCCCAGTCTCCTTCACTGGAGCATGGGGCAGAACAGAAGTGTAACTAAAAGTGGAGAAGCAGCTCCTTCAGGGGTTGCAATCTCTCACACTGAATATGTACATGGCTCATGGATTTCTCGAGTCTGCAAATTAATTTAAAGAGGAGAATAAACAGTGATAAACACAAAGGCAGGTTGTGAAATTGAGCTGAATGAATTTGGTAATTTGTGGAGCCGGCACAAGGAAGAAGTGACTCCGGAAGCTGCTGGATTGTGATTAAAAACCCAAATGGTTTGTTAATGTCCTTCAATGCAGGAAACCTGCCACCCATCCAGATCTACACAAGAATTCAGCCTCAATGAGAGGAGAAAGGTGAAGATGAAACAGGGAGGGAATGAATGGTAAGGACTTTATACATCTACAACTGGACAAGAACTTTGACAGAACCTGCCAAACCACAACCTTCACCAACTCAAAGGATGCAGGAAAACTATCACCTCCAAATGTCGTTTTCAATCTAAAATCTCAAAACAACTTGTAATCCTGAAGTAACCTGCATCCTCCTGCATTTAAGAGGCAATTTAGCATAGCCAATCCACCTAACCTGTACACCTTTGGGGTGTGGGAGGAAACCGGAGCACCTGAAGGAAACTCATGCAGTCACAGAGAGAACGTGCAAACTCCACACAGTCACCCAAAGCTGGAATCGAACCTGGATCCCTGGTGCTGTGAGACAGCAGTGTTGACCACTGTGCCACCCTGTGCCACTGTACTGTGTTGCTCGGAAATACGTTTTAGGATTTTGGCCGAGTGATAGTGAAGGCAGAGCAGTAAACTACCAAGTCAGAATAGTGTGTGATTCTGAAGAGTAAATGCAGGTAGTGGAGTTTCTGTGCACAAACTGCCCTTATCCATGTTGGGGAAGAGGTGTGTAGTTTTGGAAGCTGCTGTCAAAGGAGGTTTAGCCAATTGCTGGTAATTCTAGTAATGTCCATGTTCCAGTAATTAATTTGAAAATTTTCCAAATGTAAATTTAATGAAAATCCCCGACAGAACTACTTTTTCCTTACTTGAAACACAGCTTTAAATGGTCCGTTTGTTTCCAGATTCAGTTCCATGAGCAACGCCTTCAACTAAACAAAATGAAAACACTGCAGCTGCTGGAAATCTGAAATGAAAAGAGAAAACGTTGGAAATACTCATCAGGTTAGACAGCATCTATGGAGACAGAAACAAAGTTTGCAGTCACTGATGCTCCTCTAATGAAACACATACCAATAGCTGCTGTTTAACGGGGCCGTGGATCCTACAATCCCCTGTGCCCCAGAAACAGCTCTATCCATCACACACATTTCCCATTATGACACTTCTATGTCAAGAGGGCAAGCTGTTTAAAAGTCATTAAGTTCCATTTTTGCGTGTTGATGTTCATTAAAGATACGGATCGACTTCCTCCTCATTATGTATCAATTTCAGATACTTTGGTCGAGAATTTCCATTCCCCTACTTTCTGGTGGATAATGGATGCCTTGAGTACTTAGATTACAGTATAATTTGATTCCTAATGTTATTGACTGCACCCCTATCCCTAATTTTTACATCGCAGCAAAAAAAGCTCACTGTTCACAAATGAGCAGTTTCGATGGCGTGCGCTTTACCCACCATTCCTCGCGGTGGGGAATGTCCCCTATCCCCAGCACAGGAGAGTTGTGCATGCGCAGTGAAACAGTGTTTGACGCATGCGCAGCGTGGATGATGGCAATGGGGAGAGACATTCCTCTGTCTCATCAGCAACCGGTAAGGATGCGGATACATGGAGGGATGATTGGAACCGGCAGATGGACGGAGAGGGTTTCTAAATATCTGGTGAAGATCTCAAACCTCTAATAGTAATCCGCAGGTCCCGTGTTTGCAGCTTCAGGCCTTTTTCCCGGGACGAGGCTCAGGTTAAGAGCCACCATCTTGATTCAGCAGGGAGCGGAGCGCATGCGCTGGGATCTTAGTGACGCAACAGTGAGTGGGAGGGGCTTCGGCGTTTTCTGCTCCCAACTGGGTCCTAGTGACCGGATCGCACAGCAAACTGAGCAACAGGTTTTAAACATCTTCACCCACTCCCAGGCGGCAGCTAATGTTTGCAGCCGAGAGAAGTCTGTGGGCAATGTACATAGTCCAGAAGTTGTTTTTTCCTGTTTGGCGCAAGAGTGGTACGGGAATTGTGGCCAAGCCATGGCTTACAAGGGAAATTAGAGGTAGTATCAGATTCAAGGAAGAAGCATACAAATCGGCAAGAAAAAGCAATAGATCCGAGGATTGGGAACAGTTTAAAATTCAGCAAAGGAGGACCAAGGGATTGATTAAGGGAAAAATGGAGTATGAAAGTAAGGTAGCAGGGAATAGAAAAACTGACTGTAAAAGTTTCTATAGATATGTAAAAGATTGACAAAAACAAATGTTAGAAATGGGAGAATTCATAATGGGGAATAAAGAAATGGCTGAGGAATTAAATTGGTACTTTGCTTCAGTCTTCACAAAGGAAGACATGAATAATATACCAGATGGGCTGAGAGAAACATATTTTAGTCAGGGGCTGAAGGAAATCAGCATCAGTTGAGAAGTTTTTGGGGAAATTGATGGGATTGAAGGTGGATAAATCTCCAGGTCCAGATAAGCTTCATCCCAGAGTACTTAAGGAAGTGGTCCTGGAAATAGTAGATACATTGGTGGTTATTTTCCCAAATTCTTTGGAATCGGTAATAGTTCCTGCAGATTGGAGGGTAGCTAATGTAAACCCACTATTCAAAAAGGGAGGGAGAGAGAAAACAGGGAACTATAGACAAGTGAGCCTAACATTGGTACTGGGGAAGTTGCTGGTGTCTATTATCAAGGATTTCACAACTCGGCATTTGGAAGGCAGTGGTATAATCAGACAAAGACAGCATGGATTTACAAAAGGGAAATCATGCTTGACGAATCTATTGGAATTTTGTAAGGATGTAAGTAATAGAGTTGACCGAGGAGAACCAGTGGATGTGGTTTATTTAGACTTTCAGAAGGCTTTCGACAAGGTCTCACATAACAGACTGCTATGTAAAGTTAAAGGACATGGGATTGCAGGTAATGTCTTGAGATAGATAGAAAGCTGGTTAGCAGATAAGAAGCGAAGAGTTGGCATAAATGAGTCTTTTTCTGATTGGCAGTCAGTGACTAGTGGGGTTTGGCAGGGATATGTGCTTGGACCCCAACTCTTCACATTATATATTAATGATTTGGAAGAGGGAACGGAATGTATTATTTCCAAATTTGCAGATAATACAAAGTTGGGTGGGAGGGTGAGCTGTGAGGAGGCTGCAGAGATGCTTTAGCGTGATTTGGACAGGCTGAGTGTGTGGGCATCTGCATGGCAGATGCAGTATAATGTGGATAAATGTGAGATTATCCACTTTGGTAGCAATAATAGGAAGACAGATTATTACTTGAACAGGTGTAAATTGAGGGAGGGGTATACTCAACAAGATGTTGGATTCCTCGTGCATCAGTCGCTGAAAGTAAGCATGCAGGTACAGCAGGCAGTAAAGAAGGCAAATGATCTGTAGGCCTTCATAGCAAGAGGATTTGAGTATAGGGATAGGGATGTTTTGCTGCAGTTCTATGGGGCGTTGGTGAGGCCACACCTGGAGTATTGTGTACAGTTTTGGTGTCCTTATCTGAGGAAGGATGTCCTTGTTATAGAGGGAGTACAGCGAAGGTTTACCAGGCTGATTCCTGGGATGGCAAGTCAGTCATATGAGGAGAAACTAAATCGGTTAGGATTATATTCACTGGAGTTTGGAAGAGTGGGATCTCATAGAAACTTAAAAATTCTAACAGGGTTAGACAGGGTAGATTCAGAAAGAATGTTCCCGATGGTGGGCGAGTCCAGAACTCGGGGTCATAGTTTGAGGATAAGGGGTAAACCTTTTAGAACTGAGGTGAGGAGAAATTTCTTCATCCAGAGGGTGATGAATGTGTGGAATTCACTGCCACAGAATATAGATCAAGGGATATGGGGGAACGGGAGTGGGGGGGTGGGATTAGGATATTGAATTTGATGATCAACCATGACCATAATGAATGGCGGAGCAAGCTCGAAGGGCTGAATGACCTACCCCCACTTCTAGATTCTATGTTTCAGTGAGAGAAGTTGCCTGAAGCGGTGGCAAAGAATTTGGTTACACTTCAGCCCCAGGCTCCTCATGTTTACATAGAAACATACTAGAAAATATAAGTAGGGAGGAGGCCACTCGGCCCTTCGAGCCTGCTCCGCTGTTCATTCTGGTCATGGCTGATCATCAAATTTAATATCGTAATCCCGCCTCCCCCCCCACCCCACCCCCCGTATCCCTTGATCCCCAAGGAATGTATCTAATTCCTTATTGAAATCAGACTCTACTTCTACTTTTGAGGAAGGGACTTCCGAAGATTCAAGACTCTGAATGAAATAAAATCTTCTCATCTCTGTCTTCAATGGGCAACACTGCTTTTTAAACAGTGACCCCCAGATTCTCCCATAAGAGTAAACATCCTCTCCACATCCAAGATCTTTCAGAATCTTGAAGGTTTAAATTAAATTGCCACTTACTCTCTTAAAGTCGAGCAGAAGCTAAACTTGAGCAGAGAATGTCTCTGGTGTTATTATGTGGTCATGATGTGGAGATGCCAGCGTTGGACTGTGATAAACACAGTAACAGTTTTAACAACACCAGGTTAAAGTCCAACAGGTTTATTTGGTAGCAAATACCATTAGCTTTCGGAGCGCTGCTCCTTCGTCAGATGGAGTGGAAATCAGATTTTCCAGTCATAGAGTCATTCCAGCACAGAAGGAGTCCATTGGATAACTCGAGTCCATACCGACTCTCACAGTAACTTCATAGTTTTTCACAGTTTTTTTGTGATTTTCACAGTGAGTTCATGCAGTGTTAATGTAAGCATGCTTGTGACACGAACTAATAAATTATCAAAAGTAAACTATAAATCCTCTGTCACGCAATTCTGTCCGTCTGGAGTGGGTCCCATTCTGTAACCCTGCAGCACCCATCTAATCTCATTTAGAAATTATTGATCATCTGTGCTTGACTACCCCCACGGCACAAGTTCAAGATCATAATTAATCACAACCCCCTGTATCTTAACTAACTGGAGCCATCCTATCCATTAAATATATTTTTAGTTCAGTCATAGCAGAGGTATTTGTATCATCGATAGTCACAGGTGAGGTGCCTGAAGACTGGAGGGTGGCAAATGTTGTGCCTTTGTTTGAAAAGGGCTGCAGGGAAAAGCCTGGGAACTGCAGGCCAGTGAGCCTCACATCTGTGGTGGGTAAGTTGTGGAAGGTATTTTGAGAGACAGGATCTACAGGCATTTAGAGATGCAAGTACTGATTAGGGACAGTCAGCATGGCTTTGTGAGTGGTGAAGAAGGCATTCAGCGTGCTTGGTTTCATTGGTCAGAACATTGAATACAGGAGTTGGGATGTCTTGTTGAAGTTGTACAAAACATTGGTAAGGCCACACTTGGAATGCTGTGTACAGTTCTGGTCACCCTATTATAGAAAGGATATTATTAAACCAGAAAGAGTGCAGAAAATAATTATTAGGATGCTACTGGGACTTGACGGTTTGAGTTATAAGGAGAGGCTGGATAGACTGGAACTTTTTTGTCTGGAGTGTCGGAGGCTTAGGGGTGATCTTATAGAGGTCTATAAAATAATGAGGGGCATAGATCAGCTAGATAGTCAATATCTTTTCCCAAAGTAGGGGAGTCTAAAACTAGAGGGCATAGGTTTAAGGTGAGAGGGGCAATTTTTTCATACAGAGGGTGGTGAGTGTCTTGAACAAGCTGCCAGAGGTAGTAGTAGAGGCGGGTACAATTTTGATTTTTAAAAAGCATTTAGACAGTTACATGGGTAAGATGGGTATTGAAGGATATGGGCCAAATGCGGGCAATTGGGACTAGCTTAGGGGTTAAAAAAAAAGGCGGCATGGACAAATTGGGGCGAAGGGCCTGTTTCCATGCTGTGAACCTCTATGACTCTCGAGACTGTCTGGCAGCCTGCATGGAGATTTCCAGCTCTCTGTGTCCAGGACAGGAAGCAGTGAGCTTGGATCTATCAATCAGCACCTTCAGGAGAATTGGGAGGGTGAATATTAGATACAGCAGAGTGAGAATGGAGGGAGAGTGTGTGGGATGGAGATTTACAGCTTTTGGGGAATGAGAGAGGAAAGAATGTTCCATAGAAACTAGAATTGTCTGTCCTGAATTTCGATCCTGTAATGACTGTGATGACTTTTGTAAACTCCTTTTACCGGCTATCAGAAGGTGAGAATTTACAGACAGAAATCTTAAACCAAACGTCACATCAACATCTGACAGAGTCACTCAATTCAACGGGACCTGAATATCATCGGCCTTTGAATCCAGAAGGAGAAATGTTTTTCTGTTCTGTCTGCTTCAGGAGATTTTAAACATCAGTGTGACTGGAAAAGCACCGAGACACACACACCCGGGTGAGAGTGTTCCAGTGCACTGCGTGTGGAAAACGCTTCAGTTGCACAGCCTGAAAAAACATCGCAGCATTCACAGCGGGAAGAGACTGTACCCGTGTTCTGTGTATGGATGAGGTTTCAACTGATTGTCCGACCTGGAGAGTCACAAGGACACCTGCACCATGGAGAAACGGTGGAAATGTGGGGACTGTGGGAAGGGATTTAGATACCCTTCTCACCTGGAAACTCATCGACGCAGTCACACTGGGGAGAGACCGTTCACCTGTTCTCAGTGTGGGAATGGATTCAGTCGATTATCCACCCTGCAGACACACCAGAGAGTTCACAATGAGGAAAAGCCATTCATCTGCTTTCATTGTGGGAAGAGATTCACTCAGTCATCCGCCCTGCAGACACACCAGCGAGTTCACAATGAGGAGAGACCATTCATCTGCTCTCAGTGTGGGAAGGGATTCACTCTGTCATCCAGCCTGCGGACACACCAGCGAGTTCACACTAGGGAGAGGCCGTTTACCTGCTCTCTGTGTGGGAATGGGTTCACTCAGTTATCCCATCTGAAGACACACCAACGGTTTCACACTGGGGAGAGGCCGTTCACCTGCCCTCAGTGCGAGAAGGGATTTGCTCAGTTATCCACTCTTCAGACACACCAGCGAGTTCACACCAAGGAGAGACCGTTCACCTGCTCTCAGTGTGGGAAAGGATTCACTCAGTTATCCAATCTGCGGAGACACCAGCAAGTTCACATGTGATTCCAGGTGTTGGATTCTGCTGTTATTGTTTCTGCTCTCAATTACATCCAGGACTGCATTTTGTTCATTCTCACAGTTGGTCACTGGGGAGAATTGGAGGGTTTCTTTCTGCTGGACTGGCCGGTCTCACCACTTTGTCTCCAGTGGGCTGATAATCCTTTAACCTTGTTGCGAATATCTGGCTTTGGATTTCTCAAGGATCACAGAGTGAAAGGGTGTTTGGAAGTTTAAAGATATTTTGTTCACAATACTGTTTGGAAGCTTCGCAAAGCACGCAGAGGGAGTAGTGAGCATGAGGAACTGAAAGAGATTAGTATTCGTGAAAAAGTAGCACTGGAGAAATTAATGGGGTTGGAAGTGAATAAATCCCCAAAAAGCTGCTGATCTACATCCCAGAGTTGGAAGAGGTGGCTGTGGAGATAGTGGATACATTGGTGGTCATCTTCCCAAATTCTATAGATTGTGGAATGGTTGCTGCAGATTGGAAGGTGGTAAATGAAACCCCACTGTTTAAGGAGGGAGAGAGAAAACGGGGAACCACAGACCCATCAGCCTGACATCAGCCGGAGGGAAAATGCTACAATCTATTGTACAGGATGTGATAACAGATGAATGTGCACATTCAGAACAGGGGTACGTCCCTCACGCCTGCTCCACCATTCAATACGTGCACAGCTGATCTGATTGTAACCTCAACTTCACATTCCCGCCGACCCCCTGATAAACTTTCACCCCCTTGCTTATTAAGAATCTATCCAGCTCTGCCTTCAAAAGATTCAGAGACTCTGCGTCCACTGCCCTTTGAGAAAGAGAGTTCCAGACATTCAGACCCTCTGAGAGGAAGAAGTTCTCCTGTTATTTGTTTTAATCGAGCCGCCTCTTACTCTTCTAAACTCCAGTAGATACAAGTCTAACCTGTCCAATCATTCCTCATTAGACAAACCAGCCATTTCAGGTATTAGTCCAGTAAACCTTCTCTGAGCTGTTTCCAATGTGTTTACATCTTTCCGAAGTGAGAGCCATATTGTACACAGTACTCCAGATGGTTTCACCAATATCCTGTATAACTGAAGCATAACCTTCCTACTTTTTTATTAAATTCCCTTCGCAATAAACAGTAACAGTCTATTAGCTTTCCCAATTCCTTGCTGTACCTGTATACCGGCCTTTTGTGATTCACGCACTGGGACACCCAGATCCCTCTGCAATCCCAGCTCTGCAATCTCACACCATTTAAATGATAAGCTTCTCTTTTATTCTTCCTGCCAAAATGGATGATTTGACTTTTTGCCACATTATATTCCATTTGGCAGATCTTTGGCCCTGTTTTAACCTATCTATATATTTTGTAACCAAAAAGAGAAAATGCTGGAAAATCTCAGCAGGTCTGGCAGCATCTGTAAGGAGAGGAAAGAGCTGACGTTTCGAGTCCAGACGGCCCTTTGTCAAAGCTAAAAGGCAGAGAAAGTGGGAGATATTTATACTGCAGGGTGAGGGAATTAAAGATGAGTCATAGCCACAGAAACCAGGGGAAAAGACTGCTAATGGCTGTCCACAGAGAGAATAAAGGGTATGAATGGCCAAAAGAGAGAGGGGGTGGCTGGGGGGGGGGGGGGGGGTGGGGGAGGGGGGGGGTGGGGGAGGGGGGGGGGTGGGGGAGGGGGGGGGCGGGGGGGTGGGGGAGGGGGTGGGGGAGGGGGGGGGGCGGGGGGGTGGGGGAGGGGGGGGGCGGGGGGGTGGGGGAGGGGGGGGGGCGGGGGGGTGGGGGAGGGGGTGGGGGGGGGCGGGGGGGGTGGGGGTGGGGGTGGGGGGGGCGGGGGGGGGGCGGAGGGGGGAGGGAGAATGAATGGGACAAGGTAAGATTTAGGAAAGGGGGAGAAAAGGTAAGGGAAGGGGAATAAATTAGGGGGAAAGAGTGGGAGGGGGGAAGAAAAATGAAGAAACACAATAAAGAAATAAAAAGAAATTAAAGAAATAAAAAGACATATTTTTGTCGTCTCCTTATGTCATCTTCACAACTTTCCCACCTATCTTTATGCCATTAGCCAAATTAGCAACCACCCACTCAGTCCTTTCACCGAAGTCTAAGGGCTAAAAGGGGTCACGAGAAAGTATTGGGCAGCAGGATTAAGGAAAATCCCAAGGCTTTTTATACATATATAAAGAGCAACAGGGAGAGGGTTGGCCCACTCAAGGACAGTCGAGGGAATCTATGCGTGGAGCCAGAGGAAATGGCGATGTATTAAATGAGTACTTTGCGTCCGTATTCACCAAAGAGAAGGACTTGGTGGATGATGAGTCTGGGAAAGGGTGTGTGGATAGTTTGAGTCATGTTGAGATCAAAAAGGAGGAGGTATTGGGGTTCTTGAGAAACATTAAGTTACTCAAGTCCCCAGGGCCCCAAGGGATATACCCCAGAATACTGAGAAAGGCAAGGAAGGAAATTGCTGGGGCCTTGAGAGAAATCTTTGTATCATCACTGGCTGCAGGGGAGGTCCCAGAGGATTGGAGAATAGCCAATGTTGTTCCTTTGTTTAAGAAGAGTAGCAAGAATAATCCAGGTAATTACAGGTCGGTGAGCCTTACATCAGTGGTAGGGAAATTATTGGAGAGGGTTCTTCGAGACAGGATTTATTCCCACTTGGAAATAAGTGGACGTATTAGCAAGAGGCAACATGGCTTTGTGAAGGGGAGGTCGTGTCTCAGTAACTTGATCGAGTTTTTCAAGGAAGTGATGAAGGTGATTGATGAGGGCAGGGCAATGAATGTTGTCCACATGGACTTCAGTAAGGGTCCCTCATGGCAGACTGGTGCAGAAGGTGAAGTTGCATGGGATCAGAGGTGAGCTGGCAAGGTGGACACAAAACTGGCTCGGTCATGGAAGACAGTGGGTAGCAGTGGAAGGGTGCATTTCTGAATGGAGGGCTGTGACAAGTGACGTTCCTCAGGGATCAGTGCTGGGACCTTTGCTGTTTGTAATATATATAAATAATTTGGAGGAAAATGTAACTGGTTTCATTAGTAAGTTTGTGGACGACACAAATGTTGGTGGATTTGCGGATAGTGATGAGGACCATCAGAGGATACAGCAGGATATAGATCGGTTGGAGACTTGGGCAGAGAGATGGCAGATGGAGTTTAATCTGGACAAATGTGAGGTAATGCATTTTGGAAGGTCTATTACAGATAGGAAATATACAGTAAATGGCAGAACCCTTAAGAGTATTGATAGGCAGAGGGATCTGGGTGTACAGGTACACAGGTCACTGAAAGTGACAACGCAGGTGGAGAAGGTAGTCAAGAAGGCATACGGTATGCTTGTCTTCATCGGCCGGGGTATTGAGTTTAAAAATTGGCAAGTCATGTTGCAGCTTTATAGAACCTTAGTTTGACTGCACTTGGAATATAGTATTCAATTCTGGTCAGCATACTACCAGAAGGATGTGGAAGCTTTGGAGAAGGTACAGAAAAGATTACCAGGATGTTGCTTTGCATGGAGAGCATTAGCTATGAGGAGAGGTTGGAGAAACTTGGTTTGTTCTCACTGGAACGACAGAGGTTGAGGGGCGACCTAATAGAATTCTACAAGATTATGAGAGTGGATAGTCAGAAGCTTTTTCCCAGGGTGGAAGAGCCAATTACTCGGGGGCATAGGTTTAAGGAGTGAGGGACAAGGTTTAAAGGAGATGGATGAGGCAGGTCTTTTTACACAGAGGGTGGTGAGTGCCTGGAACTCGCTGCTGACGGAGGTAGTGGAAGCAGATACAATAGTGACTTTTAAGGGGTGTCTTGACAAATAGACGAATAGGATGCGAATGGAGAGATATGGTCCCTGGAAGGGTAGGAGTTAAGTCGGGCAGCATGGTCAGTGCAGGCTTGGAGGGCCAAAGGGCCTCTTCCTGTGATGTAATTTTCTTTGTTCTTTGTAAGTCGTCTATATCAACTATAAAACATTGGAGCCCCAGCACTGTAGTCTTTGACAGAGCACTCATTATATCTTGACAACCAGATAATGACCTACATATGCCGAGTGTTTCCTGCTAGCTAGCCAATCTTTTATTCACGCCAATATGTTATCCCCACAGCATGAACTTTTATTTGTTGCAATAACCTTTGATGTGGCACCTTATCAAATGCCTTCTGGAAATCTAAGTACATTACAATGTACTTTAGGGAAGTAAATCTCCCATACTTACCGAGCCTGGTCTACATGTGACTCCAGAGCCACAGCAATGTGTTTGATTCTCAACTGTGCTCCAAGGGCACCTGGGGATGGGCAATAAATGCTGGCCAGGCAGCGACGCCCATGTCCCACGAATGGATAACAATGTGTGGAATGTGCAGACTGGGGGAACCAGGGGGGGGCGGGGTTCCCGGGTCCGCGCGCCTGAACCCGGAGACGTCACCGTGGAGCAGAGTGATTGCTATTGGCTGATTCAGGCATGGCTCCATTGTGCCGTCACAATGACTCAGAGGGGCGTTCCCAGCACACACTGTCCCATTGGCAGCAATATCACTGGTTACAGAAGCAGCACACTGCGGATTGGACACCAGCTCAGCGCGGCTGGCGGTCAAAGCCCCGCCCACCCCCACGTGGGCTCGGGTTCCGCCCCCTCATTGTCCACATGCGGCAGATTGACCAATGGCAACGTCTGGAGGACCGGATGGGCGCTGGTCCTCCAGCCAATCAGAGTCCTGGTCTTGTGTCAATGGCTGCATGGAGCTTCCATTGTCTGTCTAACAAAGCTGCTGCTCTCTGTCTGAATGAAGATTGAGCTTCAGACAGACTCAAACCTCCTGTCTCCAACACCTGTGAGTAAAACACTTTCTTTTCTCCCCCTTTCCATTTCTTTTCTCATTCTGAGGGAAATTGGGGACTTGCAGCAACTGACGGGAAAGGAAGTGAATCCAGGGAGGCTGCAGACTCTGGAAAGATTGGCCCAGGTCTGTCTGTCTCTCTTTTTTTAAAGATATTGACATCCTTTGCTCCCTCAGCTTGACTCATTTATTTGTCTGGACAAAGCATGGTCTCTTTCCTGATGTTCACAATTAAAAGGATGTTTTCTCCAGGAGATGGCTGACATTTAAGGGCACAGTAAATTAATATTGTGCACATGAATGACCGAGACATGTCAGACTTATGATCAATAGAATCATAGAGTAATCAAATCCTACAGTGCAGAAGGAGGCCATTCGGCCCATCGAATCTGCACTGACCACAATCCATAGAGGTTTACAGCACGGAAACAGGCCCTTCGGCTCAACTTGACCATACTGCCCTTTTTTTAAAAACCCCTAAGCTTGTCCCAATTGCCTGCATTTGGCCCACATCCCTCGATACCTATTGTAACCATGTAACTGTCTAAATGCTTTTTAAAAGACAGAATTATACCTGCCTCTACTACTACCTCTGGCAGCTTGTTCCAGATACTCATTATCCTCTGTGTGAAAAAATTGCCCCTCTGGACCCTTTTGTACCTCTCCCTTCTCACCTTAAACCTATGCTCTCCAGTTTTAGACTCCCCTACATTTGGGAAAGATATTGAGTATCTAGCTGATCTATGCCCCTCATTATTTTGTAGACCTCTATAAGATCACCCCTCAGCCTTCTACACTCCAGAGAAAAAAGTCCCAGTCTATCCAGCCTTTCCTTATAACTCAAACCATCAAGTCCCGGTAGCATCCTAGTAATTTTTTTCTGCACTCTTTCTAGTTTAATATCCTTTCTATAATAGGGTGACCAGAACTGCACACAGTATGCCAAGTGTGGCCTTACCAATGTCTTGTACAACTTCAACAAGACGTCCCAGCTTCTGCATTCAATGTTCTGACCGATGAAACCAAGCATGCTGAATGCCTTCTTCACCACTCTGTCCACCTGTGTCTCCACTTTCAAGAAGCTATGAACCTGTACCCCTCGATCTCTTTGTTCTGTAACTCTCTCCAATACCCTACCATTAACTGAGTAAGTCCTGCCCTGGTTCAATCTACCAAAATGCATCACCTCGCATTTACCTAAATTAAACTCCATCTGCCATTCGTCAGCCCACTGGTCCAATTGATCAAGATCCCATTGCAATCCGAGATAACCTTCTTCACTGTCCACTATGCTACCAATCTTGGTGTCATCTGCAAACTTACTAACCATGCCTCCTATATTCTCATCCAAATCATTAATATAAATGACAAATAACAGTGGACCCAGCACTGATCACTGAGGCACACCGCTGGTCACAGGCCTCCAGTTTGAAAAACAACCCTCTACAACCACCCTCCGGCTTCTGTCATCAAGCCAATTTTGTATCCATTTAGCTACCTCAGCCTGGATCCCGTGAGATTTAAACTTATGCACCAACCTACCATGCGGGTCCTTCAAAAAACTCAATCAAATTTGTGAGACATGATTTTCCACTCACAAAGCCACGCTGACCGTCCCTAATCAGTCCTTGCGTCTCTAAATGCCTGTAGATCCTGTCTCTCAAAATACCTTCCAACAACCTACCCACCACAGATGTGAGGCTTGCTGGCCTGCAGTTCCCAGGCTTTTTCCTGAAGCCCTTTTTAAACAAAGGCACAACATTTGCCACTCTCCAATCTTCAGGCACCTCACCTGTGACTATCGATGATTCAAATATCTCTGCTCGGGGACCCGCAATTTCCTCCCTAGCCTCCCACAATGTCCTGGGATACACTTCATCTGGTCGTGGGGATTTATCTACCTTGGCCCTATCCTCTTAACTCCAACTAGCATTTACCCTGCTAGTCCCCCAACACTAAGGGGCAATTTAGAATCCACCTAACCTGCACATGTTTGGGAGAAAACCGAAGGACGCGGAGGAAACCCACGCAGACATGAGGAGAACGTGCAGACTCCACACAAACAGTGACCTAAACCGGGAATTGAACCCATGTCCCTGGCGCTGTGAGGCAGCCGTGCTAACCACTGAGTCACTTTGCCGCCCTCTAATTTCACAGATGTCACCAAAATTGATGATGTGATAAATAGTGAGGAGCAAAGCCTTAGATTACAGGAGGATGTAGACGGGCTGGTTCGATGGACAGAGCAATGGCAAATGGAATTTAACCCTGGAATGTATGAGGTAATTCATTTATGGAGAACTAACAAGACAAGGGAATATACACTGAATGGTCGGATGCTAGAAGTACAGAGGACCAGAACGACCTTGGGGTGCATGTCCATAGGACCCTGAAGGTGCCAGGACTGGTAGATGAAATGGTTAAGAAGGAATATGGGATACTTTCCATTCTTAGCTGAATATAAGAACAAGGAGGTTATGATGGAGTTGTGCAAAATGCACACAGCCAGAGTTCTGTGTGCAAATCTGGTTAGTACACAAGAGGAAGGATGTGATTGAATGAGAGAAGGTGTGGAGCAGATTCGCCAGGAGTGTTTGCCTTGGCTGGAGTGTTTCAGGTATGAGGAGAAGATGGTCAGGCTGGAGTTGTTCTCCCTGGAGCAGAGAAGACTCAGGAAGGGATTTGATTGAGGTGTACAAAATTATCAAGGCCATAGATAGGAAGGAACTTTTCCCTGAGCTAACGTGTCCATAACCAGGGGGCAAAGATTTAAGGTAAGGGGCAGAAAATAAAGAGGGTATTTGAGGAAAACATTTTCACCGAGAGGGTGGTGGGGATCTGGAACTCTCTGCCTGAAAGGTTGGTAGAGGCGACAACCTTCACAACATTTAAGAAGCATTTAGATGAGTAATTGAAACGTGATAGCACACCAGGCTATGGAGTAAGTGCTGGAAAATGGAATTGAAATGGATAGGTGCTTAATAGGCTGCACAGACAAGATGGGCCAAAGGGCCACTTGCTATGCTGTAAAATTGTATGACTTTATCAAGACAGAGATGTGTCTGGTGTTCTTATATGGCACAGATTAGATAGATTATTCATGGCTTTGTAATAAAGTACATTCTGATTATTTCTAGTCATGGTCAGTACAGCACAGGAGTCCGTTCAGCAACTTGAGTCCTTGCTGACTGTCTGTCGAGTAATTCTGTCAGTCTGGAATGGCTTCTGTAACCTGGCAGCACCCATCCAATCTCATCTCAAAATTATTGATCATCTCTGCTTGACTACCCTCATAGGCAGCAAGTTCAAGACCATGATCAATCACAACCCCCTGTATCTTAACCAACTGAAGGAATCATAGAAACCCTACAGTGCAGAAGGAGGCCATTCGGCCCATCGAGTCTACACCGACCACAATCCCACCCAGTCCCTACCCCCACATATTTTAACCCACTAATCCCTCTAACCTACGCATCTCAGGACTCTAAGGGGCAATTTTTAACCTGCCAATCAACCTAACCCGCACATCTTTGGACTGTGGGAGGAAACTGGAGCACCCGGAGGAAACCCACGCAGACACGAGGAGAATGTGCAAACTCCACACAGACAGTGACCCGAGCATCGAACCCAGGACCCAGGAGCTGTGAAGCAGCAGTGCTAACCACTGTGCTACCGTGCCGCCCAGACATTAAACACATTGTTAGTCCAGTCAGATAGACATATATCTGTCTGACAGCCTGCATGGAGATTTCCAGCTCTGTGCCCAGGACAGGAAGCAGTGAGCATGGATCTGTCAATCAGCCTCAATCAGCACCTTCAGGAGAATTGGGAGGGTGAATATTAGATACAGCAGAGTGAGAATGGAGGGAGAGTGTGTGGGATGGAGATTTACAGCTTTTGGGGAATAAGCGAGGAAAGAATGTTCTGTTCTGAATTTCTATCCTGCACCGACAGTGATGACTTTTGTAAACTCCTTTTACAGGATATCAGAAGGTGAGGATTTACAGACAGAAATCTCAAACCAAACCATCAACATCTGACAGAGTAACTCATTCATCAGGACCTGAATATCATTGGCCTTTGAATCTGGAAGGAGAAATGTTTCTCTATTCTGTCTGCTTCATAAATGTTTAAACATCAGTGTGACTGGGATAGCACCAAACAACACACACACACCCAAGTGAGAGTGTTCCAGTGCACTGAGTGTGGAAAGAGCTTTAACCAGTTACACAGCCTGAAAATACATCGCAGCATTCACAGCGGGAGAGACTGTACCCGTGTTCTGTGTGAGATTTAACTGATTGTTTAACCTGGAGAGTCACAAGGACACCCGCACCATGGGGAGACTGTGGAAATGTGAGGACTGTGGGAAGAGATACAGAATTCCATCTGAGCTGCAAATTCATGAATGCAGTTACAAGGCGGGGACACCATTCACCTGCTCTGACTGTGGGAAGGGATTCACTCTGTCATCCAGCCTGCAGAGACACCAGCGAGTTCACACTGGGGAGACACCATTCACCTGCTCTGACTGTGGGAAGGGATTCACTCTGTCATCCAGCCTGCAGAGACACCAGCGAGTTCACACTGGGGAGAGGCCATTCACCTGCTCTGACTGTGGGAAGGGATTCACTCTGTTATCCAGCCTGCAGAGACACCAGCGAGTTCACACTGGGGAGAGGCCATTCACCTGCTCTGACTGTGGGAAGGGATTCACTCTGTCATCCAGCCTGCAGAGACACCAGCGAGTTCACACTGGGGGGACACCATTCACCTGCTCTGACTGTGGGAAGGGATTCACTCTGTCATCCAGCCTGCAGAGACACCAGCGAGTTCACACTGGGGAGACACCATTCACCTGCTCTGACTGTGGGAAGGGATTCACTCTGTCATCCAGCCTGCAGAGACACCAGCGAGTTCACACTGGGGAGACACCATTCACCTGCTCTGACTGTGGGAAGGGATTCACTCAGTTATTCCAGCTGCTGAGTCACAAAGTCACTCACAGCCAGGAGAGACCCTTTAAATGCTCTGACTGTGGGAGCGGATTCAAAAGCTCTCGGGTACTGATTTCCCACCAGCGCATTCACACTGGGGAGAGACCGTTCAGCTGCTCTCACTGCACAAAGAGATTTAGAACATCATCCAACCTGCGAGTGCACCAGCGAGTTCACACTGGGGAGAGACCGCTCCTTTGTTCTGAGTGTGGGATGGGATTCGCTCAGTTATCCACTTTGCTGAGACACCAGCGAGTTCATACCAGGGAGAAGCCGTTCACATGCTCAGTGTGTGGGAACAGCTATGTTCACTTATCCAGCCTGCTGAACCACAACGTCACTCACAGCAATGAGAGACCCTTTAAATGCTCTGACTGTGGAAGCGGATTCAAAAGCTCTCAGGAACTGGTGTCCCACCAGCGCATTCACACTGAGGACAGACCGTTCAGTTGCTCTCACTGCATAAAGAGGTTTAGATCATCATCCACCCTGCGGACACACCAGCGAGTTCACACTGGGGAGTGGCCATTCACCTGCTCTCAGTGTGGGAAGGGGTTCACTCAGTCATCCCACCTGCTGAAACACCAGCGAGTTCACACTGGAGAGAGACCATTCACCTGCTTGGTGTGTGGGAAGGGATTTGCTCAGTTATCCAACTTGCTGAGGCACAATCTCACTCACACCAGTGAGAAACCCTTTAAATGTTCTGACTGTGAGAGCGGCTTCAAAAGCTCTCGAGAACTGAAGTCCCACCAGCGCATTCACACTGAGGAGAGACCGCTCAGCTGCTCTCACTGCACAAAGAAGTTTAAATTGTCATCCGGCCTGCGGGCACACCAGCGAGTTCACACCGGGGAGAGGCCATTCACCTGCACCGTGTGTGGGAAGGGATTCACTCAGTTCTCCAGCCTGCAGACACACCAGCGAGTTCACACCGGGGAGAGACCATTCACCTGCTCCGTGTGTGGGAAGGGATTCACTCGGTCATCCCACCTGCTGAGACACCAGCGAATTCACAAGTGATGACAGGGGTTGGATTCTGTTGTTACTGCTGCTGTTAATCACATCCAGGACTGAAGCATGTTCATTCTGACAGTGGGTGAAGTGGGAGGGTTGGAGGGTATCTTTCTGCTGGACTGGCCGGTCTCATGACTTTGCTTCCAATGGGCTGATGCTCTTTGAGCCTGGGAGAGCACATTTCCACTGAAATGCTCCACAAAGGCTGATGAAAGACATATATTTTATCCTGGATGTAAATAGTTTTTCCCACCACTACAGACAGATCTAAAATAAATAAACTTGTCTCTGTTCCATTGAGTCTACAGCACAGGGCCAGGCCAGTCATGTAACTAAGTCTGCACGCTAGATTTTAGTGAAACCCAACCATTTTCAGGTTAATTTCAATTACATTCACAGAAATGAAAGGTCAAAATGTCATTTTGTTCTTGCACTGAGATAAGAAGCCGTTTAATGTTCAGTATAATCACTCGCATGTATTCATGAAGGGTTATTACATCAATAGGAATCAGCCAGAAACAGGCGACTGACCAAATAGTGAACCTCAGTTAAGTTTCAATTGAAGGATAAGTTATTAATAATCAGCAGTTAATGGGAAGTCACTTTGGGATATTTCTGTATTTCTCCATCAGCTTTTCTTATGAGGACATGAAGGTGGTGTCAGAGCTGGGAAAGAAATGGGATGAGCCTTGGACTCTCTCCCTATCAGGAACACACACACTGTCCTTGACTGTTGAGTCTGTCTGAATGAATGGAACTCCTGTAAAGACATCAAGATAACAGACAGAGCTGAAAGGAAGGCATTGTCCTAAGTTGAAGAGCTTGTGCGTGATTAGCTGGAACCAATGGAGTTGACTCTATTGACAAATTATAGACCAATTAGCCGTTTCCAGCTACTTAGAGTCATAGAGGTTTACAGCATGGAAACAGGCCCCTTGGCCCAACTTGTCCATGCCGCCTTTTGTTTTTAAAAAAACCCTAAGCTAATCCCAATTGCCCGCATTTGGCGCATATCCCTCGATATCCATCGTACCCATGTAACTATCTAAATGCATTTTAAAAGACAAAATTGTACCCGCCTCTACTACCACTTCAGGCAGATTGTTCCAGACACTTATCACCCTCTGTGTGAAATAATTGCCCCTCTGGACACTTCTATATCTTGACATGTGCCTGAGGTGGGCTCACAACATCTTTTGAGTGTAAAGAGAGGGATCCACCTTTGTGAACATGGAGTGTGGAGAAGCGGTTTGGATCTTCAGGGACAGTTGAGCTTCCTCCTATCAGCGTGAAGGTTGTTTCCAATAAAGCTCAGGGGCAGATGAGTAGTTTGTCCTGGCACTGGTTCAGTGATGGGTTCCCTGCCAGTCGAAACCCCAGGAAGGTGCCGCCTGTGCTTCTCAGAGGCAGTGACTGTTTCTCTGTCAGCCCCAGGAGTTCACGTTGTCGTCCACTTCTCTTGGATTGATCACTGATTAGAAAGTGTGGAGTTGGTAGAGTTTCATTGATGAGTAAACTTTACCTTATTTCCCACTCCGTTAGTTAGGTGATAAAGAACAAAGAAAATTACAGCACAGTAATAGGCCCTTCGGCCCTCCAAGCCTGCAACGACCATGCTGCCCACCTGAATGAAAACCCTCTGCCCTTTCCGGGACCATGTCCCTCTATTCCCAAGTTATTCATTTATTTGTCAAGACACCCCTTAGAAGTCACTATCGTATCTGCTTCCACTACCTCCCCTGGGAAGGGGAGTTTCTAAATGTTACATATAAACAATAAACTTTGATAGTATTGACTGATTTGGTGTCTGACTCTTTGCTTGATGGTTGAGTCGGTGCAGACTCAATGGGCTGAGTGGCCTCCTTCCGCACTGGAGGAATTCTATGATTCTCAATGGAGATCACAAATGCTGACAATACTCCCAGTGCAGTATAACCATGCTTCTAAACAAGTTGAATATAACATCCCTGCTGTTCAATTCTATCTCTCGAGAATGGAACCCTATTTCTGGGCCCCAGACCTGAGGGAAGATGTGAAGTTCTTAGAGAGGGTGCAGAGGAGATTTGCACGAATGGCAACTCACATCATTAAAAAGTAGCTGGATCAGCACTTGGCAAGTCAGAACATTTAAGGCTATGGGCCAGGTGCTGGTAAATGGGATTTGGTGGGAGGTCAGGTGTTTCTTGCGTGTCGGTGCAGACTCGATGGGCTGAAGGGCCTCTTCAGCACTGCACGATTCAATGATGAGGCAATTCAGTTCGTTGGAGAGAGTGGAGCAGCTGAAATTTCTCTCTTTAAATCAGTCAAAACATTAGGGTCTAGAATGGGGTCATTCAATGCTGGCACTTTGCATGTCAAACTCTTGTCCGTTCTATTTATTGACAGATCCATGCTCACTGCTTCCTGTCCTGGAGTGGAGATGCCGGCGTTGGACTGGGGTAAACACAGTAAGAAGTTTAACAACACCAGGTTAAAGTCCAACAGGTTTATTTGGTAGCAAAAGCCACACAAGCTTTTGGAGCCTTAAGCCCCTTCTTCAGGTGAGTGGGAATACTGTTCACAAACAGGGCATATAAAGACACAAACTCAATTTACATGAATAATGGTTGGAATGCGAATACTTACAACTAATCAAGTCTTTAAGGTACAAACAATGTGAGTGGAGAGAGCATCAAGACAGGCTAAAGAGATGTGTATTGGACACTTTCAGCTCTCTGTGTCCTGGACACAGAGAGCTGGAAATCTCCATGCAGGCGGCCAGACAGATATATGTCTATCTGACTGGACTAACATTCTGTGTGGAATGTCCAGACTGGGGGAACAATGGGTGGGGGCGGGGCTCCTGGTTCCGCGCGCCTGAACCCGGAGACGTCACCACGGAGCAGAGTGATTGCTATTGGCTGATTCAGGCAGGGCTCCATTGTGCCGTCACAATGACTCAGAGGGGCGTTCCCAGCACACACTGTCCCATTGGCAGCAATATCACTGGTTACAGAAGCAGCACACTGCGGATTGGACACCAGCTCAGCGCGGCTGGCGGTCAAAGCCCCGCCCACCCCCACTTGGGCTGGGCTTCCGCCCCCTCATTGTCCACATGCGGCGGATTAACCAATGGCAACGCGTGGAGGACCGGATGGGCGCTGGTCCTCCAGCCAATCAGAGTCCGGGCCTGGTGTCAATGGCTGCGCGGAGCTTGGTCCATTGTCTGTGAGTAAAGTGTTTGAATTCTGCGCTCCAGAGGACTGTGGAGCCTCAGTCATCAAATATTTTCAAGAGAGAGATTGGTAACTTTTGAGGCATTGAGCAACCTGGGGGATAGTTTGGGAAATATTGGCCCTATGGAAATAGTGTGAGGTAGATCAGCCAATTCTCAATCAATGGTTGAAGCAGTTCGATGGGCTGAATGGCCAACTGCAGCTCCAATTTGTTATGATTTCTGTGCTGGACAGGAAGCAGTGAGCATGGGTCTGTCAATCAGCATCTTCAGGAGAATTGGGAGGGTGAATATTAGATGCAGCAGAGTGAGAATGGAGGGAGAGTGAGTGGGATGGAGATTCACAGCTTTGGGGAATGAGAGAGGAAAGAATGTTCCATAGAAATTAGAATTGTCTGTTCTGAATTTCTATTTCTATTTCTAACTCATTTTACAGGATATTGAAAGAGGAACCACAGGCTGAAATCTCAAATGTCACGTCTAGATCTGGCAGTCATATTCCTTGGGAGTGAAATATCATCGGCCTTTGAATCTGGAAGGGGAAATGTTTGTCCAGTCTGTCGATTTGAAAAAAAATTCAAGCATCAGTGTGACTGGAACAGCACCAACACACTGCCACACTCAAGTGAGAGTATTCCAATGCACTGACTAAAGAGCTTTAACCAGTTACACAGCCTGAATAAATATCACACCATTCACAGTGAGGAGAGACCGTACTGGTGTTGTGCCTGGCCGAGGCTTCAACTGATTGTCCACCGAAGAGAGCGGCAAGGACACCTGCACCATGGAGAAACCATGGAAATGTGGGGACTGTGGGAAGAGATACAGAGCCCCATCTCAGCTGGAAGCTCATCGGCGCAGTCACACTGGGGAGAGGCCGTTCATCTGCTCTCAGTGTGGGGAGGGATTCGCTCTGTTATCCACGTTGCAGAAACACCAGCGAGTTCACACTGGAGAGAGACCGTTCACCTGCTCTCAGTGTGGGAACAAGTTCACTCGGTTATCCAATCTGCAGACACACCAGCGAGTTCACACTGGGGAGAGGCCATTCACCTGCTCTCAGTGTGGGAAGGGATTCAGTCAGTTTTCCAGCCTGCGGACACACCAGCGAGTTCACACCGGGGAGAGGCCATTCACCTGCTCTCAGTGTGGGGAAGGATTCGCTCTGTTATCCACATTGCAGAAACACCAGCGAGTTCACACTGGAGAGAGACCGTTCACCTGCTCTCAGTGTGGGAACAAGTTCACTCGGTTATCCAATCTGCAGACACACCAGCGAGTCCACACTGGGGAGAGGCCATTCACCTGCTCTCAGTGTGGGAAGGGATTCAGTCAGTTTTCCAGCCTGCGGACACACCAGCGAGTTCACACCGGGGAGAGGCCATTCACCTGCTGTCAGTGTGGGGAGGGATTCAGAGCTTCATCCAGCCTGCTGATACACCAGCGAGTTCACACTGGGGAGAGGCCCTTCACCTGCTCTCAGTGTGGGGAGGGATTCAGAGCTTCATCCAGCCTGCGGACACACCAGCAAGTTCACACTGGGGAGAGACCGTTCACCTGCTCTCAGTGTGGGAAGGGATTCACTCGGTCATCCAGCCTGCAAACACACCAGCGAGTTCACACTGGGGAGAGGCCATTCACCTGCTCTCAGTGTGGGGAGGGATTCAGAGCTTCATCCAGTCTGCGGACACACCAGCGAGTTCACACTGGGGAGAGACCGTTCACCTGCTCTCAGTGTGGGAAGGGATTCACTCGGTCATCCAGCCTGCGGACACACCAGCGAATTCACACTGGGGAGAGGCCGTTCACCTGCTCTCAGTGTGGGAAGGAATTCATAACTTCATCCAACCTGCGGACACACCAACGAGTTCACACTGGGGAGAGGCCGTTCACCTGCTCTCAGTGTGGGAAGGAATTCATAACTTCATCCCACCTGCGGAGGCACCAGCGAGTTCACACTGGGGAGAGACCATTCACCTGCTCTGTGTGGGAAGCGGTTCAGTGATTCATCCAGCCAGCAGAAACACCAACAAGTTCACACTGGGGAGAAACCGTTCATCTGCTCTGTGTGTGGGAAGGGATTCTCTCGGTTATTCTGCCTGCAGACACACCAGGGAGTTCACACTGGGGAGAGACTGTTCAGCTGCTCTGTGTGTGAGAAGAGATTCAGTCTTTCATCTCAGCTGTTGGTCCACCAGCGAGTTCACGAGTGGTTCCAGTGGTCGATTTTGCTGTTATTGTTTCTGCTTTCAATTATATTGGTCAATGGGGAGGGTCGGAGGGTTTCTTTCTGCTGGACTGGCCGGTCTCACAACTTTGCCTCCATTGGGCTGATGCTCTTTGAGTTTTGTTGCGAATACCAGGTTTCAGATTTCACAAGGATCACAGAGTGACAGGGTGCTCGGAAGTTCAGAGATATTTAGTCAGCATTTCTGTTTGAAACCCCCCAAATGCCCATCCAATTTCCTTTGTAATTGTTTATTGTCTCCACTTCCTCCACCCTCGTAGGCAGCGAGTTCCAGGTCATTACCATTCGCTGCATCAAAATATTCTTCCTCACATGGGCAGCACGGTAGCACAGTGGTTAGCACTGCTGCTTCACAGCTCCAGGGACCTGGGTTCGATTCCCGGCTTGGGTCACTGTCTGTGTGGAGTTTGCACATTCTCCTCGTGTCTGTCGTGGGTTTCCTCCGGATGCTCTGGTTTCCTCCCACAGTCCAAAGATGTGCGGGTTAGGCTGATTGGGCATGCTAAAAATTGCCCCTTAGAGTCCTGAGATGCGGAGGTTAGAGGGATTAGCGGGTAAATGTGTAGGGATATGGGGGTAGGGCCTGGGTGGGATTGTGGTCGGTGCAGACTCGATGGGCCAAATGGCCTCTGATTCTATGATCCCACCCAAAACTTTAAATTTGCTTGTCATCCTTGTCCCATCAGCTAATAGGAACAGATTTTCTTTGTCCACCTTATCTAAACCTGTCAGAATCTTGTCCACCTCTATCAAATCTCCCCTCAACCTCCTTTGCTCCCAGGGGAACAACCCCAGCCTGACATTGACAATAAAGATCAATCCAACAGAATATGTTACCTTCTGAAATCAAATGGGAATGTTCAATTTCTGTTTTAAAGGTACTGTGAATATATTGTCCTGGACAATAAAGGAATTGGAATAACTAACCTTGGGTGTGGTTGAATGGAATATATCAATCTGGAACCCACTTACAGTCTAGTGAAAGTCTGGAATGTGTCGCTGGAAATCCCTCCGGAACAGCACTTTGGGTCACCTATACCTCAGGCATTGCAGCAGTTCAAGAAGGCAGTGTTGGGGTTGACATATTCTGTTATAATTGATGGACTGTAGTTTGAATGTGAGGCATTATAGGACTGGACTATGGAGTCATAGAGGTTTACAGCATGGAAATAGGCCCATCAGCCCAACTTGTCCATGCTGCCCTTTTTTTAAAACCCCTTAGCTAATCCCAATTGCCCGCATTTGGCCCATATCCCTCTATACCCATCTTATCCATGTAACTATCTAAAAGCTTTTTAAAAGACAAAATTGTACCCGCCTCTACTACTATCTCTGGCAGCTTGTTCCAGACACTCACCACCCTCTGTGTGAAAAAATTGCCCCTTTCGACACTTTTATATCTCTCCCCTCTCACCTTAAACCGATGCCTTCTAGTTTTAGACTCCCCTACTTTTGGGAAAAGATATTGACTATCTACCTTATCTATGCCCCTCATTATTTTATAGACCTCTATAAGGTCACCCCTCAGCCTCCTGCGCTCCAGAGAAAAAAGTCCCAGTCTATCCAGCCTCTCCTTATAACTCAAACCATCCAGTCCCAGTAGCATCCTAGTAAATCTTTTCTGCACTATTTCTAGTTTAATAATACCCTTTCTATAATAGGATGACCAGAACTGCACGCAGTATTCCAAGTGTGGCCTTACCAATGTCTTGTACAACTTCAACAAGACGTCCCAACTCCTGTATTCAATGTTCTGACCGATGAAACCAAGCATGCTGAATGCCTTCTTCAGCATTCTGTCCACCTGTGACTCCACTTTCAAGGAGCTATGAACATGTACCCCTCGATCTCTTTGTTCTGTTACTCCCCAACGCCCTACCATTAACTGAGTAAGTCCTGCCCTAGCTCAATCTACCAAAATGTATCACCTCGCGTTTGTCTCAATTAAACTCCATCTGCCATTCGTCAGCCCACTGGCACAATTGATCAAGATCCCGTTGCAATCGGAGATAACTTTCTTCACTGTCCACTATGCCACCAATCTTGGTGTCATCTGCAAACTTACTAACCGTGCCTCCTATATTCTCATCCAAATCATTAATATAAATGACAAATAACAGTGGACCCAGTACTGATCCCTGAGGCACACTGCTGGTCACAGGCCTCCAGTTTGAAAAACAACCCTCTACAACCACTCTCTGGCTTCTGTCAAGAAGCCAATTTTGTATCCAGTTAGATACCTCACCCTGGATCCCGTGAGATTTTAACCTTATGCAACAACCTACCATTCGGTACTTTGTCAGAGATCTTGCTAAAGTTCATGTCGACAACATCAACTGCACTGCCCTCATCTATCTTCTTCGTTACCCCTTCAAAAAACTCAATCAAATTTGATCACAGCTCAGTTTCTGCAATCATGGACCATTAAAGCTGCTTAGCAGTGCCCTGACAGAGGACCCGGTGAGAATATTTCCTCATTGAGTTAGAATTAAACTTATTCCAGGACTGGCTGGTGTTCAGTGGCTGAGATACCCGAATCTGTGAAAAGGGGGTCCGACCAATCAACAAACAATGGTAGGTAGTTGATTAAGAAGTTAAGAAGCGTTCTCAGGCATTGTTTAAATTATTTTATCATAAATTTGTGATGAGAACTGTGAGGGACTATGACCCGATAGTCACTGAAGTGACGGTATACTCCAAGTAGCACTGGACTGAAAAGCGAGAGTAGATTCTAATGAATGGTTATAATCCTACCCTAGCATGGCCAGTGAAAAATCAGAGCTCGAGTGATCAAGAATAATAATGTGATAAGGTGCGAAGGAATAAGATCTCCCCGTGTAAAAATCAAGTTGGGATGACATTTGTATCACATAGGAGTCAATGAATGGAATACATTGGGTATTGCACATTCCCTAGCCTGGCCTGATTGAACACATGAATGGGCTATTGAAACAATGAATCAAGCTTGACCACACACTCAAAGAGTGGCAAAGGCCTTACATAATTTGAATAATAGGCCACAAAAAGGAGGGGTGGCATGGCGGCACAGTGGTTAGCACTGCAGCCTCACAGCACCAGGGACCTGGATTTGACTCCTGGCTTGTGTCACCGTCTGTGTGGAGTTTGCACATTCTCCCCGTGTCTGCGTGGGTTTCATCCAAGTGCACCGGTTTCCTTCCACACTCCAAAGATGCGGGTTAGGTTGATTGGCCATGATAAATTGCCCTTTAGTGTCAGGGTGTCATAGGGTAAATAAGTATGGTTATGGGGGTAGGGCCTGGGTGGGATTGTGGTCGGTGCAGATTGGATGGGCCGAATGGCCTCCTTCTGCACTGTAGGGATTCTATGAACCCTCTTGAGTAAGATGATAAAACAACCTGTCCCTTCAATTCTTCCTCCAGACAGGGAATATGACACACCTGTATGTAAGGGTGGCAAGGTGTGGGTACATATCTCAAACCAAACCCCACAGAAAAGGGGAAATAATTGCTGCTGGACATGCTTGGCTTGTATCTCCTGAGCTGCGTTCACTCCCGATGCATGGGGGATGGAAGGCATCCAGTAAAATATGCACTCAAAACAAATGTACTTGTGGAGAAGGACAGAAATATGATTTGTATAACGTCACTGTCCAGGCATCCGTGCTCAGTGCGGCGGATTGTAGCCAATGGCCTTTTGTGGTGGTATGTCCTCTACATAACTCCTCATACATGAAGCTTGTACCTTACAGCTGAGTCATGGCCAATGTCAATAGGAATTATCGCCAGTTAATGATACTATTATGCATGAAATTGGACAAGTTTGGTGGGGAGGTGATGGCCTCGTGATATTATCGCTAGATTACTAATTCAGAACTCAGCTAATGTTCTGGGGACCCAGGTTCAAATCCCACCACAGCAGATAGTGAAATTTAATGAAAAAGATCTGGAAATAAGAATCTACTGATGACCATGAAACCATTGTCGATTGTCAGAAAAAAAACATCTGATTCACAATGTCCTTTAGGGAAGCAAATCTGCCGTCCTTAACTGGTCTAGCCCACATGTGACTCCACGAATAATTAAAAAAAACTATGTCTGCATTACCAGCACTCACAATGTGCATCTGAATGCCAGATAGCTTGAACTCCCTGTAAACCAATGTTGGAAAGATGCATGGGACATATTTGATGTACATACTAATAGAACTTAATAAATTATGCAGGCTTATTGAACAAAATACACACGTTTCTACACATCTAAGTCAAGACAGGCAACATTTTCTTAGGCAGAGTGTGGAAACGACCTACGCTTAAGGCAAACTTCACCAAACATCGGATGAACTTAATTGCCTCAGTTTTCACCTTTGGTGGGATGTTTTTAATGTATGGTCACCCAAAGCATCCGCTGTTTTTACTTTAATGTTACATCCTGTTGTCATACTGCTACTTTGTACCCTTTTGTTGTTCATTTTAATTGTCTTGTGGCACAGAGTGCGTGCATTGTTCACACAGGTCATTGCTGTGAAGGAACTTATACAGGTACAGATGGGATTGCTGCGTTGGCTGCTGAATCTCAGGGTGGAATGAATAGAAAGTAAAGAGTTAAGATATTCACCAGTCAACTCAGCATTTATTCATGCTGTGAGAACCTAAAGAAGCAGCTGCGCTACAGTAACAAGCTGACCTTCCAGTGCTGTATTTGTATATTGTTTCCCAAGCCTGGGAATTTACCAAATCTCCTGTCAGGTTGTTTGTGCCACACTGTAAAACACGGGGGGCGGGGCTTCGACCCGGGTACGTTGGTCTTCACCTTGGACCGGGATCACGAACGTTGCCAGGACCTCTCGAGCTCCAGACCAGCTGTCGTTAGAAGGGTTCCCGACAGGCAGAAGGCAGTGAGACTCATTGTTTTAATTTCTCTCGTATTATTTACTCTTTTTGAATAAACCATTCTAATAGTTGAGAGATTATAATTCTGGTCTGTCTCTTATTTAACATTCACCTGGATCATTGGTGGCACGGTGGCACAGCAGTTAGCTGCCTCACAGCGCCAGGGACCTGAGTTTGATTCCCAGTTTGGGTCACTGTCTGTGTTCTCCCCTTGTCTGTGTGGGTTTCCTCCGGGTGCTCCGGTTACCTCCCACAGTCTGAAAGACGTGCTGGTTCGGTGCATTGGCTATGCCAAATTCTCCCTCAGCGTCACCGAACAGGTGCAGGAGCGTGGCAACGAGGGGATTTTCACAGTGACTTCATTGCAGTGTTAATGTAAACCTACTTGTGACACTAACCGGAGGAAGCCCATGCAGACATGGGGAGAACATGCAAACTCCATCCAGACAATCACCCAAGGCTGGAATTGAACTCGGCTCCCTGGAGCTGTGAGACAGCGGCGCGAACCACCATGTCAGCCCATGTTTGCGACCAGGTGTCCCTGGAAAGGAAGCATGTGGTGACGACCAACACAAGGTCTTCAGTGGGCACTGTGGGGGCTGGAGAGCTTCATTCCTCCCCAGAACCACATCATAGTTTTACGTTTGTAACTTTTCATTCAGCGTTTAGTTTTTGGCTGTCCCTTTAAAGGATTCCCCACCCCCCCCCCCTCACCCCCGCCCCGCCCCCGCCTTCCCATTCATTTAATTTGATTGTTTAATTTGATCCAAATTTCGATGTTAAAGAGTACAAAAGGGGAATTCATTATTGACCCCAAATAACAGAGGATATGGAACTTGGTCCATGGTGAGTGGTTGAGGTGAACAGCATGAATACATTGAAAGGAAAGTTAGATCCACACATGAGGGACACAGTAACAGAAGGATATGCTGATAGGGAGGAGATGCAGTGGGGTAGGTGGAGGCTGATGTGGAGTAAATTACTGACAGGCCGATTGAGCCGGCTGGCCCGGCCCTGTGCTGGAGACTCAATGGAACAGAGACTCATGTATTTATCTGAGATCTGACTGCAGGATCGATCAAACAAACTCAGGCCAGTCTTAAGGATCATGGTGTTGTGATCTCAGTGAAAACAGTGCGGAGCAGCCACAGCATCTCGGTTACAATGAATATTCACCTTCTGAAAGCCCTTGTGTGGCCGGTGCCAATGTGTGTCTGTGAAAGCTGGACTATCAATAAGAGTGACGAGGCTCCAATAAAAGTGTTTGAAATGAAAGGACTCGGACGGATATTCCGAGTGTCACGGACGGCAAAGTGGATGAATGAGTGGGTGCTGGAGAAAGCTGGTGTTCACCGGAACCTGTTTGAGGCTCTGACATCCCAGAAGCTCACCTATTTTGGACATAAGAGCATAAGAACATAAGAAATAGGAGCAGGAGTAGGCAATCTAGCCCCTCGAGCCTGCCCCGCCATTCAGTAAGATCATGGCTGATCTGAAGTGAATCAGTTCCACTTACCCGCCTGCTCCCTATCACCCTAAATGATCAGAAATCTATCTACCTGTGACTTAAACATATTTAACGAGGTCGCCTCCACTGCTTCAGTGGGCAGAGAATTCCAGAGATTCACTACCCTCTGAGAGAAGACGTTCCTCCCCAACTCTGTCTTAAACTGACTCCCCTTTATTTTGAGGCTGTGTCCTCTAGTTCTTGTTTCCTTTCTAAGTGGAAAGAATCTCTCTGCCTCCACCCTGTCGAGCCCCTTCATTATCTTATAGGTCTCTATAAGATGTGTTGTGAATAGGGAGGGAGTGTTTGGAAAAAGAGGTAATGTGAGACAGAACACCTGGAAAATGTGTGCAAGGAAGGCCCGAGATGGGTGGATAATATCAGAATGTGGACCGGCCTCCCGATGGGACAGGCAGTGAGAGCAGCTGAGAAATCAGTGGAGAAAGATTGTTCAGAGCGCGGCCAATCCTCAGAACGAGGACAGATGAGCGATAAGGGACCTGTAGTGGTAGGAAAAAGACGTTATTACTCAGGATAAAATTACTGTACTGTAAGAAACTAAGAGCAGGCCATTCGAGTCTGCTCCACCATTCAATATGATCATGGCTGATCCTCGATCTCAATGCCATATTCTCCCCATACCGATTGAAGCCATTAAAATCTAAACTAAAATCTATCTCTTCCTTGAATATATTCAGTGACTGGGATTCCACAGCCTTCTGTGGTAGAGAATTCCACAAGTTCACTACCCTTTGAGTTAAGTTTTTTCCTCATCTCGGTCTCATCTGACATCTGCTTTTGTGGATCATTTCAGTGGAAATGTGCCCTCACTCAAAGGGAATCAGCCACTGGAATGCAAATTGAGAGACCGGTCAGTCCAACAGCAAGAAAGCCTCTGACCCCCACACTTCACCAACTGTCAGAATGAACATGCTTCAGTCCTGGATATGATTAACAGCAGCAATAACAGCAAAATCCAACCCCTGTCATCACTTGTGAACCCGCTGGTGTCTCAGCAGGTGGAATGACTGAGTGAATCCCTTCCCACACACAGAGCAGGTAAATGGTCTCTCCCCAGTGTGGACTCGCTGATGTGTCAGCAGGTTCGATGACCGATTGAATCTCTTCCCACACACGGAGCAGGTAAATGGCTTCTCCCCAGTGTGAACCCGCTGGTGTGTCAGCAGGGTAGATAACTCACAGAATCCCATCTCACACTCTGAGCAGATGAAAGGCCTCTCCCTGTCCCCGCTGTGAATTTGTTGGTGTCTTAGCAGGTTGGCTAACTGAGTAAATCCCTTCCCACAATTGGAGCAGGTGAACGGTCTCTCCCCAGTGTGAACTCGCTGGTGTGTCAGCAGGGTGGAGGAATCTCCGAATCCTTTCCCACACACGGAGCAGATGAACGGCCTCTCTCCAGTGTGAACTCGCTGATGTGCCAGCAGGTCAGATGAATCTCTGAATCCTTTCCCACACTCTGAGCAGGTGAATGGTCTCTCCCCAGTGTGAACTCGATGGTGCCTCTGCAGACTGGATGACCGAGTTGATAAGGAGGATGTGCAGGATATTCTGGAGGGTCTGAAAATAGATAAATCCCCTGGTCCGGATGGGATTTATCCAAGGATTCTCTGGGAGGCAAGAGAAGTGATTGCAGAGCCTCTGGCTCTGATCTTCAGGTCGTCGTTGGCCTCTGGTATAGTACCAGAAGATTGGAGGTTAGCGAATGTTGTCCCATTGTTTAAGAAGGGGAACAGAGACTTCCCCGGGAATTATAGACCGGTGAGTCTCACTTCTGTTGTCGGCAAGATGTTGGAAAAAATTATAAGGGATAGGATTTATAGTTATTTGGAGAGTAATGAATTGATAGGTGATAGTCAGCATGGTTTTGTGGCAGGTAGGTCGTGCCTTACTAACCTTATTGAGTTTTTTGAGAAAGTGACCAAGGAGGTGGATGGGGGCAAGGCAGTGGACGTGGTATATATGGATTTTAGTAAGGCGTTTGATAAGGTTCACCATGGTAGGCTTCTGCAGAAAATGCAGATGTATGGGATTGGGGGTGATCTAGGAAATTGGATCAGGAATTGGCTAGCGGATAGGAAACAGAGGGTGGTGGTTGATAGTAAATATTCATCATGGAGTGCGGTTACAAGTGGTGTACCTCAGGGATCTGTTTTGGGGCCACTGCTGTTTGTAATATTTATTAATGATCTGGATGAGGGTATAGTTGGGTGGATTAGCAAATTTGCTGATGACACCAAAGTCGGTGGTGTGGTAGACAGTGAGGAAGGGTGTCGTAGTTTGCAGGAAGACTTAGACAGGTTGCAAAGTTGGGCCGAGAGGTGGCGGATGGAGTTTAATGCGGAGAAGTGTGAGGTAATTCACTTTGGTAGGAATAACAGATGTGTTGAGTATAGGGCTAACGGGAGGACTTTGAATAGTGTGGAGGAGCAGAGGGATCTAGGTGTATGTGTGCATAGATCCCTGAAAGTTGGGAATCAAGTAGATAAGGTTGTTAAGAAGGCATATGGTGTCTTGGCGTTTATTGGTAGGGGGATTGAATTTAGGAGTCGTAGCGTTATGTTGCAACTGTACACAACTCTGGTGCGGCCGCACTTGGAGTACTGTGTGCAGTTCTGGTCCCCACATTACAGGAAGGATGTGGAGGCTTTGGAGAGGGTGCAGAGGAGGTTTACCAGGATGTTGCCTGGTATGGAGGGGAGATCCTATGAGGAGAGGCTGAGGGATTTGGGATTGTTTTCGCTGGAAAGGCGGCGGCTAAGAGGGGATCTTATTGAAACATATAAGATGATTAGAGGTTTAGATAGGGTGGATAGTGATAGCCTTTTTCCTCTGATGGAGAAATCCAGCACGAGGGGGCATGGCTTTAAATTGAGGGGGGGTAGTTATAGAACCGATGTCAGGGGTAGGTTCTTTACCCAGAGGGTGGTGAGGGATTGGAATGCCCTGCCAGCATCAGTAGTAAATGCGCCTAGTTTGGGGGCGTTTAAGAGATCCGTAGATAGGTTCATGGACGAAAAGAAATTGGTTTAGGTTGGAGGGTCACAGTTTTTTTTTTAACTGGTCGGTGCAACATCGTGGGCCGAAGGGCCTGTTCTGCGCTGTAATGTTCTATGTTCTATGAGTGAATCTCTTCCCACAGTCAGAGCAGATGAATTGCCTCTCCTTGGTGTGAACTTGTTGGTGTACCAGTAGGGTGGATGAATCTCTGCATCTTTTCCCACACACTGAGCAGCTGAATGGTCTCATCCCTGTGTGAACTCGATGGTGTCTCACTAGGTTGGATGAAATACTGAATTTCTTCCCACACACAGAGCAGGTGAATGGCCTCTCCCTGCTGTGAACTCGCTGGTGTGTAAGCAGGTCGGATGCATTAGTAAATCTCTTCCCACACTGAGAGCAGGTGAATGGTCTTTCCCCGGTGTGACTGCGTCGATGAATTTCCAACTCAGATGGGGACTTGAATCCCTTTCCACAATCCTCACATTTCCACGGTTTCCCCATGGTGTTGGTGTCTGTGTCTCGGTGCTTTTCCAGTCACAGGAATGGTAAAATGGGCGATGTTTGCCTCATCCTATTAAATCGAGTGACTCTGTCAGATCTTGGTGTGAAGTTTGGTTTGAGATTTCTTAAAGGATATTCCCTTTTAATATCCTGTAAAAGAAGTTTGCAAATGTCATCACTGTCAGTTCAGCTCAGAAATTCAGAACAGACAACCAGTCACTGATGGGATACATTCTGCCACATGGAGAATTATGGATTGTAACATTGTCATTAAAACATGTGATACCAAAGCCACAGCAATGTGATTGAATCTTAAGTGTCCACCAAGGGCAACTAGAGATGGGCAAGAAATGCTGGCAACCAGCGACGCCCATGTCCCACAAATGAATACAAAAGTGATTGAGTGTAAATAATTTACATTTAAAAATGTCTTCTGTCAACGGTGTAAATGCTCATTTATAAATTTATATATGTATATCTATATATATATATTTACATATTTATAAATGCTCATTTTGTCATTGATTTCCTGAAGCTCCTGTTTTGAGTTTCAGACAGTTCTATGCCAAGCGTTTGAGGTGATTAAAAGTCTTTCATCTTACTCTTTGCATATCGATATTCACTAAAGCTACACAGATTGATTTTCTTCTCATTATAAATATATTTTCAATACTTAAAAGGACAGTCTTTCAGCAACCCCCATTTTCCTTCTTTCTGGTTGATAATTAAGGGTCTGTACACTTGGCGTAATTTATGATTTTGTTCCTAATTTTATCGGTTTCCCCACCCGCCACAATCTCCACAACACAGCAAAAATAATCACTATTCACTAATTGGGATTGTCAATGGCGGGCTTTATACCCAGCATTCCCCGCGGTGCTGAAAGTCCCCTTTCTACACAGCAGGAGAGTAGTGCGCATGTCCAATGCTCATCCAGTTGGAGCATGCGCAGTATGAGTGATGTCTCCTGAGGCAAAGACGCTTCTTTGGTTAACAGGCAGTCGGTAAGGATGCGGAAACCCGGAGTGAGTAACGGAGGCGATTCTGGTTGGGAAGAGTTTGTAAACACCGGGTGAATACTCTAACCCCCTATAACGAACCTGAAGGTGCCGCGTTTGCATTTTTCATGATACATCTGTCTTTACTTGTGCCTTGAAAACAGTGACTCCTCATCCCACACACTCTTCCCAGGCTAACTATCTGTCCCATATTTAACAGGATTGATCTGTATTTGAGTCCACTGTCCCAGGCTTTCTCATTGCATACAACCCCATCCCTCACTGTTTGCATGTTCCCACAACTCTGGCAGACGCCACTTCCACACAGCCTGACCTCAGTTCTGGCAAGACCCATCCACCATTCATTTGGACTCCAGGGCAGGCTGTACCATAATTTTCACCATGAGAGTTGATCAGCCTGCTAAATCCATCACACCATCTTCACAATTCCTTTCCTTACTTGCAGATTCCACCCCCTCCCTCTGGGGTGGCACAATGTTTAGCACTGCTGCCTCACAGCGCCAGGGACCCAGGTTTGATTCCTGGCTTGGGTCACTCTCTGTATGGAGTCTGCACATTCTCCCCATGTCTGCGTGGGTTTCCTCCGGGTGCTCCAGTTTCCTCCCACAGTCCAAAGATGTGCCTCCAATCCATTGACTCTGCTACACTTCCTGCTGCCTCGGCAAAGCAGCCAGCATAATTAAGACCATAAGACCATAAGACATAGGAGCGGAAGTAAGGCCATTCGGCCCATCGAGTCCACTCCACCATTCAATCATGGTTGATTTCAACTCCATTTACCCGCTCTCTCCCCATAGCCCTTAATTCCTCGAGAAATCAAGAATTTATCAATTTCTGTCTTGAAGACGCTCAACGTCTCGGCCTCCACAGCCCTCTGTGGCAATGAATTCCACAGACCCACCACTCTCTGGCTGAAGAAATTTCTCCTCATCTCTGTTCTAAAGTGACTCCCTTTTATTCTAAGGCTGTGCCCCCGCGTCCTAGTCTCCCCTGTTAATGGAAACAACTTCCCTACGTCCATCCTATCTAAGCCGTTCATTATCTTGTAAGTTTCTATCAGATCTCCCCTCAACCTCCTAAACTCCAATGAATATAATCCCACGATCCTCAGACGTTCATCGTATGTCAGGCCTACCATTCCTGGGATCATCTGTGTGAATCTCCGCTGGACCCGCTCCAGTGCCAGTATGTCCTTCCTGAGGTGTGGGGCCCAAAATTGCTCACAGTACTCCAAATGGGGCCTAACCAGTGCTTTATAAAGCCTCAGAAGTACATCCCTGCTTTTGTATTCCAAGCCTCTTGAGATAAATGACAACATTACATTTGCTTTCTTAATTACGGACTCAACCTGCAAGTTTACCTTTAGAGAATCCTGGACTAGGACTCCCAAGTCCCTTTGCACTTTAGCATTATGAATTTTGTCACCGTTTAGAAAATAGTCCATGCCTCTATTCTTTTTTCCAAAGTGTACGACCTCGCACTTGCCCACGTTGAATTTCATCAGCCACTTCTTGGACCACTCTCCTAAACTGTCTAAATCTTTCTGCAGCCTCCCCACCTCCTCAATACTACCTGCCCCTCCACCTATCTTTGTATCATCGGCAAACTTGGCCAGAATGCTCCCAGTCCCGTCATCTAGATCGTTAATATATAAAGAGAACAGCTGTGGCCCCAACACTGAACCCTGCGGGACACCACTTGTCACCGGTTGCCATTCTGAGAAAGAACCTTTTATCCCAACTCTCTGCCTCATGCATCCCGGACATTCTCTCTTCCATCTTTATCGGTCGGGAAAAAGATACAAAAGTCTGAGGTCACGTACCAACCGACTCAAGAACAACTTCTTCCCTGCTGTTGTCGGACTTTTGAATGGACTTACCTTGCATTAAGTTGATTTTTCTCTACACCCTAGCTGTAACTGTAACACTACATTCTGCACCCTCTCATTTCCTTCTCTATGAACGGTATGTTTTGTCTGTATAGTGCACACGAAACAATACTTTTCACTGTATGATAATACACGTGACAATAATAAATCAAATCAAAGAATGGTGAATGGGTCTTGCCAGAACTGAGGTCAGGCTGTGTGAGGCTGGCATCTCCCAGAGTTGTGGGAACATACAAACAGTGAGGGATGGGGTTGTGGTCGGTGCAGGCTCACTGGGCCGAATGGCCTCCTTCTGCACTGTAGGGATTCGATGATTTATTGTCCCCCTCCCCCATCCCCTGATGTGAACCATCCTCCAGTGGCTGAGCCAGGATGGGGCCGTTAACCTGGGCCTGTTCCCGGGAGGGAGGGAGGGAGAAGCCCCGCAGCTGCAAACCAGGGAGCTGACAATGATTCTGAAGGGTTTGTTCAGCTCACAATGCCCGGGGGCTGATTGACGGCAGCTCGGACCAATAGGAAGAGGGGGCGGGGCCGGATGACCGAGCGGGAGACGCTGGTCCTCCAACCAATCAGATTCAATCGGGATCTGGACTGAGCCTGGAACTCCCTCTGTCTGCGCACGCGCTCCGCCGCAAGCTGTGCCCGTCTCAAGATGGCGGCCGTTCACCTGGGCCTGTCTGAGGGTAAAGCCCGAGCAGCTGTCATCCGTTTAAATACCGAATCCGAGCCTCGTATGAGGACTTGGGGCCTATACAGCCTGTCTTATGAAGCCTCCAAACCAACCCACCCACCGGCTCCGTCTCTCGTTCCTGATTTATCCGGCGGTATCTCCCGGGCTGATAATTCCAACAACCGCCTCAATCCTCAACTGTGAGCGGCAATGCGCATGCTCCAGATCAGAATGGGGGTCCGCACCCAGCCCCGCCCCTCATTCACTCCCATTGGCTGGAGGACGAGGCTCTCCCGCACGGTCCTGCAGCCCCGCCCCTCATTCACTCCCATTGGCTGGAGGACCAGGCTGTCCCGCTCGGTCCTCCCGCCCCGCCCCTCATTCACTCCGATTGGCTGGAGGACCAGGCTGTCCCGCCCCGTCCTCCAGTCCCGCCCTTCATTCACTCCCATTGGCTGGAGGACCAGGCTGTCCCGCTCGGTCCTCCAGCCCCGCCCCTCATTCACTCCCATTGGCTGGAGGACCAGGCTGTCCCGCTCGGTCCTCCCGCCCCGCCCCTCATTCACTCCGATTGGCTGGAGGACCAGGCTGTCCCGCTCGGTCCTCCCGCCCCGCCCCTCATTCACTCCGATTGGCTGGAGGACCAGGCTGTCCCGCTCGGTCCTCCAGCCCCGCCCCTCATTCACTCCGATTGTCTGGTCACTGGAGATAAATCAGCAGGGGAAACAAAACAGGATTTTAACCTCCTGAAGCCAATTCAAGTCTGAGATGAAGAGGAATTTCTTCTCTCAGGGCGTTGTGAGTTTTTGGAATTCCTTGCCAGAGAGAGCTATGGGGGCAAAATCCTTGTGGTATATTTAAGACTGAGTTAGATTTTTGATCAATAAGGGAATCAGGGGTTATGGGGAAAGGGCAGGAAAGTGGATGTGAGGAATGTTGGGTCAGCCATGATCCTATTGAATGCTGGAGCAGGCCTGAGGGGCCGATCTGCCTTCTCCTGTTCCTATTTCTTTTTGTCTTAATCATGGAATCCTACGTACAGAAGGAGGCCATTCGGCCCATCGAGTCTTCACTGACCACATTCCCACCTAGGTCCTATCCCCATAATCCCATGCATTTTCCCTAGTAGTCCCCCTGATACTAAGGGGCAATTTAGCATGGCCAATCCACCTAACCCACACATCTTTGTAGTGTGGGAGGAAACCGGAGCGCCCGGAGGAAACCCACACGGAGAGGATGTGCAAATGACACATAGACAGTGACCCAAGCTGGGAATTGAATCCAGGTCCCTGGCGCTGAGGCAGCAGTGCTAACCACTGTGCCACCCGAGGATTCTGAGGTCAATTATAGCATGTGTGTTGATGTCTACCTGTCATGTGTCAAATTTTTCCGCACAGTCATAGGTGTATCAGGAGTATAGTAGGGGGCTGAGAACACAGCCTTGTGGGGCACTAATGTTGAGGATGATCATGGAGTAGGTGTTGTTGCCTATCCTTGCTGATTGTGGTCTATGAATTAGGAAGTTCAGGATCCAGTCAGAGAAGGAGGTGCCAAGGCCCAGGCCATGGAGTTTGGAGAGGAGTTTCTTGGGAATAATAGTGTTGAAGGCTGAGCTGTAGTCAATAAATAGGAGTCTGACATAGGTGTCCTTGTTATCTAGGTGTCCCGGGATTGAGTGTAGGGCCAGGGAAATGGCATCTGCTGTGGACCTGTTGCGGTGGTAGGCAAACTGTAGTGGATCCAGGTAGTCCGGGAGGCTGGAATTGATTCGTGCCATGACTAACCTTTCGAAGCACTTCATAATGATGGATGTCAGAGCCACCGGCCGATAGTCATTAAGGCACGCTGCTTGATTTTTCTTAGGTACCGGGATGATGGTCATCTTCTTGAAGCAGATAGGGCCCTCAGATTGTTGTAAAGAGAGGTTGAAGATGTCTGTGAATACCTCTGCCAGCTAATCCATGCAGGATCTGAGTGCATTTTCGGGTACCCCACCTGGGTCAGTTGCTTTCCGTGGGTTGACCTTCAAGAAAGCTGCTCTGACATCTGAAGTGGTGACCCCCAGATACAGGTTCATCCAGGGCTTCCAGGGTGGAGGGCATGCTCTCGCTGACCACTTTCTCAAAACGGACGTAGAATGCATTGATCTCATCAGGGAGGGGTGCGTTGGAGCCGGCAATTTTACATGCCTTCATCTTGTAGCCTGTTATGTCTTGCAGACCTTGCCATAATTGGGGTCGGTGTGGCTAGCCTGGGACTCTAACTTGGTCTGGTATTGTCTTTTCGCATCTTTGATGGATCTCCTTCGATCGTATCTGGCTATCTGGCTTTCTTGTGTAGGTCAATGTCCACCTTCCACCTTCTTCTGTCGGGAAAAAGATATAAAATCTTGAAGTCACATACCAACCGACTCAAGAACAGCTTCTTCTCTGCTGCCATCAGACTTTTGAATGGACTTACCTCGCACTAAATTGATCTTTCTCTACACCCTAGCTATGACTGTAACACTACATTCTGCACTATCTCCTTTCCTTCTGCATGAATGTTATGCTTTGTCTGTATAGCGCGCAAGAAACAATACTTTTCAGTGTATATATTTGACAATAAATCCAATCAAATCAAAACAAATTTGGATGTGAATGTACAATGCATGGTTAGTAAGTTTGTGGATGATACTAAGTTAGGAGTATTATTGATAGCGAAGATGTACAATGTCAATGGCACCTGCTAGGTATTGTGCAATATATCTAATCCCATCAGATTAGAGCAGCAAGGATTAGGGCCAAGGGAATATTGGACTGCAGAGTTACAATAACATTAGATTTTGTTTCTCCTTGTAACCTGTCTTAGAATTTCCTTCAATAACGAGACGATCAATATTTCCTTCAACAACTAGATGATCAATATGAGAGGATGAGCATTTCTGCAATTACAAAAGGAAAATTAGTGGCTGCAATTATCCTGAGATATTCTGCATTGTCTACTATCTCCAACTGGGCCTGATAACATAGGGTGGGAATGGAATGTTCAATGTTAGTGTTTGTTGTTGTTTCTGTGCGGAATGTAAGATTCTGTTTCAGCGAAGAAGGTAGAATATTGGATGGTCAAGACTGCTCGTTGTCCTTGGAGGGTCATTTTTCCCGAAATTTCTTGAACTTTGTGGCTTTATCCCCAATATTAGACAGATGGGTGAGCGTTGTCCGCCTCAAAGGACAGTAAGTGTCCCGTGTGTATATTTGTGTGTGAGTAAGTGTATCCATGTGTGTATGTGTGTATCATGGAGTATATCTGCATATATCCTGTGTGCATGTACCTGTTGATATACGTGGGTTTCTGTGCATTGAGAAGATGTCCGTTTGTGTGTGACTGCGGGAGAGAGTGTGTGGGCCTCTGTGTTTAGCTGTGTGCTGCTTTTCATTAACTGTACGACAAGCCTTCCTCTCCAAACAAACAATGTGGTTCCTGAGAATTCCATGGAGTGATTTGAATGATGCAATTCGGAGATTCTCCATCCAGGGTGAAACCACAGGCTGCCCGTGTGCTGTGTAAAACTTGACATAGTAAGAAGTTTAACAACACCAGGTTAAAGGTTTATTTGGTAGCAAAAGCCACACAAGCTTTCGGAGCTCTAACACTTGACATTGCAGAGGTCCTATTTCTCCCAGAATAACCTGGTATCTGCTGCTTTTCAGATCCCTTCCTTTCCGCTCCATCTGTTTGAAGCCACAAACAGACAGGTCCAGTTTTCTCCTGGAGTTTGACACAAAGCAGCTTTCACAATGATGCAGAGTTTCAGCCAATGAGGGAGATCCGGGCTCAGCCCCGCCTCTCATTCACTCTGATTGGTTGGAGGACCAGCCGCTCCCGCTCTGTCCTCCAGCCCCGCCCCTCATTCACTCCGATTGGTTGGAGGATCAGCCACTCCCGCTCGGTCCTCCAGCACCGCCCCCTCTTCCTATTGGCCCGGAACTGCCGTCAATCAGTCCCCTGGCATTGTGATGTGGAGCATGCGCAGTGTCATTGCTGTCCTTGGCGCTTGTTTGTCCCGGAGAAGCGGAGTCAGCGTTAGGCGGTGGCTGGGAGGATTTGGAAACACTTTGTGGATCCGCAAACCCTTCAGAATCATTGTCAGCTCCCTGGTTTGCAGCTGCGGGGCTTCTCCCTCCCTCCCTCCCGGGAACAGGCCCAGGTTAACGGCCCCATCCTGGCTCAGCCACTGGAGGATGGTTCACATCAGAGGATGGGGGAGGGGGACAATAAATAAGAGGTTACACTTTGGCCTCAAATCAATGAGGACTCTGATCTCTGGGAAGGAAGGAAACCCTGGGAGGTGGGCGGGGAGGATTCACAAACACCCGCTGGAGGCCCCAACACCCTCAATAAGACCCAATGGTTTTATTGTCAGTCTGCAGACAGCAGCTGGAGAACTGAACCCAGTGAGAAGTCTCACAACAGCAGGTTAAAGTCCAACAGGTTTATTTGGTAGCACAAGCCACTAGCTTTCGGAGCGCTGCTCCTTCATCAGGTGAGTGGGAATTCTGTTCACAAACAGGGCACATGAAGACAACAATCCCATCCAGGCCCTATCCACATATTTACCTTGATACCAAGTGGCAATTTATCCTGGCCAATCCGTCTAACCGGCTTCGTGACGTGGCAGAACTTCCTTAGCTGTGGTTATCTTGGCATTCTAAACCACAGTGAGTCGTGCCTGACCGGTGGCCCCGCAGGGTATCAGGCAGCCACAACACTGGCAGATTTGGTACATGCTGGAAGACGACTGGCCGATAACTGCCAAACACACTTCTGGGCCTTCAAACCCATTAATTCAAAGAAACTATTGTACGTGACAAGTGTATCCGACTTGTCCCGGGGATAGTTGGTGATGTGCATTTTTATGCCCTGTTTGTGAACAGAACTCCCACTCATCTGATGAAGGGGCAGCGCTCTGAAAGTTAGTGGCTTGTGCTACCAAATAAACCTGTTGGACTTTAACCTGGTGTTGTGAGACTTCTTACTATGCTTACCCCAGTCCAACGCCGGCATCTCCACATCATGAACTGAACCCAGACACAGGAGAGGGAGGGAGAAAACTGGGAGTGCAGGAAAGAAATGGCGGAGATGGTTTGGATTTCAGCCTTGGGAGGATGGAGAGTGTGTGGGATGGGGATTTACAGATTTGGGGGAATGAGAGAGGAAGAAATATTCCAGAGAATTAGAATTGTCTGTTCAAAATTTCTATCCTGGACTGGCAGTGATTAATTTTGTAAATTCCTTTTACAGGTGAGGCGTGGAAACATCACATCAAAATCAGACAGAGTCTCAATTTATCAGGGTCTGAATATCCTCAGACTTTGAATGTGGAAGGAGAAATGAGGTTGTTTGTTCTGCCTGGAGAAGATTTCAAACATCAGTGTGACTGGAAACGCACCAAGATACACACACAACCCAAGTGAGAGTGTTCCAGTGAATTGACTGTGGAAAGAGCTTTATCCAGTTACGCAGCCTGAAAAAACATCACACCATTCACAGCAAGGAAAAACTGTGCACGTGTTCTGTGTGTGGGCGTGTCTTCAACTGATTGTGCAACCTGGAGAGACACAAGGATACCAGCACCATGGAGAAACCATGGAAATGTGGGGACTGTGGGAAAGGATTCAGTTACCCTTCCCTGCTGGAAAACCATCGGCGCAGTCACACTGGTGAGAGACCGTTCACCTGTTCTGTCTGTGGGGAGGGATTCATTCAGTCATCTGGCCTTTGGTCTCACCAGAGAATTCACACTGAGGAAAAGCCATTCACCTGCACCTCCTGTGGGAAGAGGTTCAGGCATTCTTCAGCACTCACTGTGCACCAACGCACTCACACCGGGGAGAGACCATTCATCTGCTCCGTGTGTGGGAAGGGATTCACTCAGTCATTCCACCTGCTGTCACACCAGTGAGTTCATACTGGGGAGAGGCCGTTCACCTGCTCCGACTGTGGGAAGGGATTCACTGGGTCATCCCACTTACTGTTACACCAGCGAGTTCACATTGAGGAGAAGCCATTCAGCTGCACTGACTGTGGACGGAGTTTCAGACAGGCATCCTCCCTCATTGCACACCAGCGAATTCACACTGGGGAGAGACCGTTTACTTGCTTTGTGTGTGGAAAGGGATTCACAGCTTTACCCACCCTGCTGAGACACCAGAAAATTCACACTGAAGAGAAGCCATTCAGCTGCACTGACTGTGGAAAGAATTTCAGGCAGTCATCCAACCTCACTGCTCACCGACGCACTCACACTGCAGAAAGAGCATTCACATGCTCCGTGTGTGGGAAGGGATTCAATCGGTCATCCAACCTCTCTGCTCACCAGCGAGTTCACACAGGGAGAGGCCATTCACTTGCTCCGTGTGTGGGAAAGGATTCGCAAAGTTTTTCAACCTGCTGGCTCACCAACGCACTCACACTAAGAGGCCATTCAACTGCTCTGTGTGTGGGAAGGGATTCACTCAGTCACAATGGCTCCTGAGACATCAACAAGTTCACAAGTGACTGCAGGGGTTGGACTCTGCTGGTATTGCTGCTGTTCAGTATTGATAGTCTGACAATATTTTATTTCTGCTGATAACAAATCCCATAACTAGCTGGAATTTAATATTCTGGAGATGTCACTGATTTTCAGGGCTGCAATGTCACTTTTTAAAAGCACCACCAGTGATCTTCCCCCTCAATTGAAGAACTCTCAACAGGAACCTGTTTGGAATAAAATTATGAACTTTTGCTTCAATTTCACAGCATATTCAAATGTGAGGATTTGCAGTTGGAAAACTGAAACCAAACATCACATCAGGATCAGACAGAGTCGCCCAGTTTATCGTAATATGCGTATCATTGGATTTTGAACATGGAAAGAAAAAGCACCGCTCACAGTGGGGAGAAACTGTACACGTGTTCCGTGTGTGGACGAGGATTCAGCCGTTTATCTGGCCTGTCAAAACATAAATGCAGTCACGGTGGGGAGAAATTGTGGAAATGTGAGTATTGTGGCAAGGGATTCAGTTCCCCATCAGAGCTGGAAATTCATCGACGGTGTCACACTGGGGAGAGACCGTTCACCTGCTCCGAGTGTGGGAAAGGATTCACTCAGTTGTCCCACCTGGTGAGACACCAGCGAATTCACACTGGGGAGAGACCATTCGCCTGCTCTGTGTGCAAGGTGGGATTCACTCAGTCAACCCACCCTGGTGTCACACCAGCGAGTCCACACTGGGGAGAGACCATTCACCTGTTTTGTGTGCAAAATGGGATTCACTCAGTCAACCCACCTGGTGACACACCAGCGAGTTCACACTGGGGAGAGACCATTCACCTGCTCAGAGTGTGGGAAGAAATTCAGTCGGTCGTTTCACCTTCTGATTCACCAGCGAATTCACTCTGGAGAGAGACCATTCACCTGCTCTGAGTGTGAGAAGGCATTCATTACATCAACAGAACTGTTGACACACCAGCGGATTCACACTGAGGATAACTCGTTCACCTGCTCCAAATGAGGGAAGGAATTCGCTAACTCTTCTAACCTGATCTGCCATCAACGGATTCACACTGACGAGAGACCTTTTAAATGCCCAGACTGTGGAAAGTGCTTTAAAAGTTTTGGGAACTTGACCCATCAACGGGTTCACACTCGAGTTCAGATGCTTTCACTGTGGGACTGAGTTCAGACAATCACCTCCTCTCACTGTAAACCAGCGAGTTCACACTGGGGAGAAACCATTCATCTGCTTCAAGTGTGGGAAAGGATTCAATCAGTCATCCAACGTGCTGACACACCAGCCAGATTGGAGTTTGCTGTTAATCACATCCAGAACTGAACTATATTTATTGGGGTCTGATGTTAACAATATCCAGTGCAGATTTAGATATTAGTATTCTGGGTTTTAAAAAAAAAATCAACTTTGCTTTAATTTTTGAATGACTGCATCTTCATTTGGGAGGCTGGGATTATCCCCGTTTTGAGGGAACTAAGGAATAGACCATAATCCGTAGGAGCAGCATTCGGCCATTCAGCCTTCATTATAACAATGATCCCATTGTGATTTCTGCTGGTTGGGAAATGTGCGATATTGATGCCAGTCTGTCTTTCTTTAATTATCTTCAAAGAACAAAGAACAGTACAGCACAGGAAACAGGCCCTTCGGCCCTCCAAGCCTGTGCCGCTCCTTGGTCCAACTAGACCAATCGTTTGTATCCCTCCATTCCCAGGCTGCTCATGTGACTATCCAGGTAAGTCTTAAAAGATGTCAGCGTGCCTGCCTCCACCACCCTACTTGGCAGCGCATTCCAGGCCCCCACCACCCTCTGTGTAAAAAACGTCCCTCTGATATCTGAGTTATACTTCGCCCCTCTCAGCTTGAGCCCGTGACCCCCCCCGTGATCGTCACCTCCGACCTGGGAAAAAGCTTCCCACTGTTCACCCTATCTATACCCTTCATAATCTTGTATACCTCTATTAGATCTCCCCTCATTCTCCATCTTTCCAAGGAGAACAACCCCAGTCTACCCAATCTCTCCTCATAGCTAAGACCCTCCATACCAGGCAACATCCTGGTAAACCTTCTCTGCACTCTCTCCAATGCCTCCACGTCCTTCTGGTAGTGCGGCGACCAGAACTGGACGCAGTACTCCAAATGTGGCCTAAGCAGCGTTCTATACAGCTGCATCATCAGACTCCAGCTTTTATACTCTATACCCCGTCCTATAAAGGCAAGCATACCATATGCCTTCTTCACCACCTTCTCCACCTGTGTTGCCACCTTCAAGGATTTGTGGACTTGCACACCTAGGTCCCTCTGTGTTTCTATACTCCTGATGACTCTGCCATTTATTGTATAACTCCTCCCTACATTATTTCTTCCAAAATGCATCACTTCGCATTTATCCGGATTAAACTCCATCTGCCACCTCTCCGCCCAATTTTCCAGCCTATCTATATCCTGCTGTATTGCCCGACAATGCTCTTCGCTATCCGCAATTCCAGCCATCTTCGTGTCATCCGCAAACTTGCTGATTACACCAGTTACACCTTCTTCCAAATCATTTATATATATCACAAATAGCAGAGATCCCAGTACAGAGCCCTGCGGAACACCACTGGTCACAGACCTCCAGCTGGAAAAAGACCCTTCGACCACTACCCTCTGTCTCCTATGGCCAAGCCAGTTCTCCACCCATCTAGCCACTTCTTGTATCCCATGAGCCTTAACCTTCTTAACCAACCTGCCATGTGGGACTTTGTCAAATGCCTTACTGAAATCCATATAGACGACATCCACGGCCCTTCCTTCATCGACCGTTTTTGTCACTTCCTCAAAAAACTCCACCAAATTTGTAAGGCACGACCTCCCTCTTACAAAACCATGCTGTCTGTCACTAATGAGATTGTTTCATTCTAAATGCACATACATCCTGTCTCTAAGAATCCTCTCCAACAACTTCCCTACCACGGACATCAAGCTCACCGGCCTATAATTTCCTGGGTTATCCCTGCTACCCTTCTTAAACAACGGGACCACATTCGCTATCCTCCAATCCTCAGGGACCTCACCCGTGTCCAAAGAAGCGACAAAGATTTCCGTCAGAGGCCCAGCAATTTCATCTCTCGTCTCCCTGAGCAGTCGAGGATAGATGCCATCAGGCCCTGGGGCTTTGTCAGTTTAAATGTTCCCTAAAAAACCTAACACTTCCTCTCTTGTAATGGAGATTTTCTCTAACGGGTCAACACCTCCCTCCGAGACACTCCCGGTTAACACGCCCCTCTCCTTCGTGAATACCGATGCAAAGTATTCATTTAGGATCTCCCCTATTCCCTTGGGTTCTAAGCATAATTCCCCTCCTTTGTCCCTGAGAGGTCCGATTTTCTCCCTGACAACTCTTTTGTTCCTAATGTATGAATAGAATGCCTTAGGATTCTCCTTAATCCTGCCTGCCAAGAACATCTCGTGACCTCTTTTTGCCCTTCTAACTCCCCGTTTGAGATCTTTCCTACTCTCTCTGTATTCCTCCAGAGCTCCATCTGTTTTCTGTTGCCTCGACTTAACGTACGCCTCCCTTTTCATTTTAATCAGATCCTCAATTTCCCTGGTTATCCACAGCTCTCGAATCCTACCTTTCCTATCTTTCCTTTTTACAGGCACATGCCTATCCTGCAGCCTTATCAATAGTTCCTTAAAAGACTCCCACATGCCAGACGCGGACTTACCCTCGAACATCCTCTCCCAATCAACATCCACCAATTCCTGCCTAATCCGGCTATAGTCAGCCCAGTCAATCCCAGTCCTCTGGTTACTGACCCGCATCAGTGGAACAGTTTCTCCCGATCTGCTCTATCAAACCACCCGTCCCCACCCCGATAATCTTGAACAGCTCCATGAAATCTCCATTTAAACTTCTTTGTTCTAAAGGGAACAAATTTGGGGGAGGCGATGCCTAATGGTATTATCGATAGACTATTAATCCAGAAACACAGCTAATGTTCTGGGGACCCGGATTCGAATCCACATTTTGAAAAAGATGAACAGTGTCTGTGGTACCTGCTGGATGTGGTGCAGCACATTTCCCAGGACATTGGAGCAGTAATGAATGAGGCAGGATGACAGAGTCAAAACAACATTATATTCTTTATGCTTGAAACCTGTCTTAGAATTCTCTTCATTAACTGGACCATCAATGTGAGGGGAATTAGCATCTTCTGTAATTCCAGAGCCAAGAGACACTGATTACCCAGGGATGTTGTTCTGTAATTTACACTATCCCCCAGCAGGGCTCTTCACCCAGGCTGACAAGAGGCAGCTCAGTGTTAGTGATTTGTCACTGCTGCTGTTCCAGATGTTCAATATAGACTCAAGTTTAGAGAAAGGAGTGGAAATGGGTAATCAGAACTCTCACAATCCCTGGAGGGTAATGGTTACTTGAATTTCTCAAACATTGTGGTTTGTAAAGACACTGTTATTTCATCTCCAGTATTAGTCAGAATGGGCTGTATTCTCCACATGACAGGGCTGGAATTATCTGTGTGGATGTGTGTCTATGAATGAAGATGTCTGTCTGGGTGTGGGTGTGTGTCTATGAATGAAGATGTCTGTCTGGGTGTGGGTGTGTGTCTATGAATGAAGATGTCTGTCTGGGTGTGGGTGTGTGTCTATGAATGAAGATGTCTGTCTGGGTGTGGGTGTGTGTCTATGAATGAAGATGTCTGTCTGGGTGTGGGTGTGTGTCTATGAATGAAGATGTCTGTCTGGGTGTGGGTGTGTGTCTATGAATGAAGATGTCTGTCTGGGTGTGGGTGTGTGTCTATGAATGAAGATGTCTGTCTGGTTGTGGGTGTGTGTCTATGAATGAAGATGTCTGTCTGGGTGTGGGTGTGTGTCTATGAATGAAGATGTCTGTCTGGGTGTGGGTGTGTCTATGAATGAAGATGTCTGTCTGGGTGTGGGTGTGTGTCTATGAATGAAGATGTCTGTCTGGGTGTGGGTGTGTGTCTATGAATGAAGATGTCTGTCTGGGTGTGGGTGTGTGTCTATGAATGAAGATGTCTGTCTGGGTGTGGGTGTGTGTCTATGAATGAAGATGTCTGTCTGGGTGTGGGTGTGTCTATGAATGAAGATATCTGTCTGGGTGTGGGTGTGTGTCTATGAATGAAGATGTCTGTCTGGGTGTGGGTGTGTGTCTATGAATGAAGATGTCTGTCTGGGTGTGGGTGTGTGTCTATGAATGAAGATGTCTGTCTGGGTGTGGGTGTGTGTCTATGAATGAAGATGTCTGTCTGGGTGTGGGTGTGTGTCTATGAATGAAGATGTCTGTCTGGGTGTGGGTGTGTCTATGAATGAAGATATCTGTCTGGGTGTGGGTGTGTGTCTATGAATGAAGATGTCTGTCTGGGTGTGGGTGTGTGTCTATGAATGAAGATGTCTGTCTGGGTGTGGGTGTGTGTCTATGAATGAAGATGTCTGTCTGGGTGTGGGTGTGTGTCTATGAATGAAGATGTCTGTCTGGGTGTGGGTGTGTGTCTATGAATGAAGATGTCTGTCTGGGTGTGGGTGTGTGTCTATGAATGAAGATGTCTGTCTGGGTGTGGGTGTGTGTCTATGAATGAAGATGTCTGTCTGGGTGTGGGTGTGTGTCTATGAATGAAGATGTCTGTCTGGGTGTGGGTGTGTGTCTATGAATGAAGATGTCTGTCTGGGTGTGGGTATGTGTCGATGAATGAAGATGTCTGTCTGGGTGTGGGTGTGTGTCTATGAATGAAGATGTCTGTCTGGGTGTGGGTGTGTGTCTATGAATGAAGATGTCTGTCTGGGTGTGGGTGTGTCTCTATGTTTGCCCATGTCTGTGTAAGAGACAGGGAGAGAGAGAGTGTGTTTGGATCTCTGTGTTTGGATATCTTCATGTGCTGCTCCTTCTTAGGTGGTTTGTCTCAAAGGTTCCTCTCCGGGTGATTTGAATAGAATCATTCAGAGATTCTTCATCCTGGGTGAATCCACAGGCTGACCATGTGCTGTGTAAAACCTGACATCCACACCAGCAGACCCCACTTTTCCTGGAACAACATCAAGTGTTTGCTGCTTTCCTGATCCTTCCTTTTCCCTCCCTTTTCAATTATATCACTTCTCATTATTCTGAATTTCAGAGAGGACAGACTCATCCCACTGAATGTCCTCCAAGGACAACCACCTCATCTCAGGAATCAATCCAGTGAAATTTAGTTGCACGACGACAGTGAGCAAATAGAACAAAGACCAAAAGAGGGAAATAGATAGAGACACAGACAGAGACTGTTAGAGTGAAAGAGACTGAGCGAGAGTTAGTCATAGTCATACAGTGCAGAAAACACCCTTCGACCCATCGAGTCTGCACCAACAATAGCTACCACTAAGCCCCATGCTAATCCCATTTTCCAGCACTTGTCCCATATCCTTATCTGAATGCTATAATATTTCAAGTGCTCATCCAAATACTTTTTAAAGGTTGTTAAGTTTCCAGCCTCCACTACCTTCCCAGGCAGTTTATTACAGATTCCCACCACCCTCTGATTTTTTTTTTCTCAACTTCCCTCTGAATCTCTTGCCTGGCACCCTAAAACTATGTCCCCTCATGATTGACCCCTCAACCAAGGGTTCTACTCACCCGATCCATATCCTTCATAATCTTATACACCACAATCATGTCCCCCTCAGCTTTCTCTGCTCTGAAGTAAACACTCCAAACCTATCCAGTCTCCTTATAGCTCAAATGTTCCATCCCAGGCAACATCCTGGTGAATCTCCTCTGTACCCCCTCCAGTGCAATCACATCCTTCCTGGAGTGAGGTGACTCGAACTGCACACAGTACTCCAGCTGTGGCCTAACCAACATTCTGTACAGCTCCAACATTATCTCTTTGTTCTTATACTGTATGCCACGACTGATAAAAGCAAGTGTCTCATATGCCTTCTTATCTATTCTATTCAGCTGCTCTGTTACCTTAAGTGAATAAGTACCCCAAGATCCCCATCTGCTCCTCTGATTTTACCTCGTGTCCTTCCATTCATTCATTATTTCTTTGTCTTGTTACTTATTCCAAAGTGCATTACTTCGCACTTCTCAAGATTAAATACCATATTTTTTTTATTAATTTGTGGGACATGGGCGTCGCTCACTGGCCATCCCTAGTTGCCCTTGAGAAGGTGGTGGTGAGCTACCTTCTTGAATCGCTGCAGTCCATGTGCTGTGGGTTTACCTACAATGCGGTTCGGGAGGGAATTCCAGGATTTTGACCCAGTGACTGTGATGGAATGGTGATATATTTCGAAGTCTATCACTGTTCTGCCCATGTGACCAACCCAACTATATCTTGCTGCAACCTACAACAGAGTGGGGTAGACTCTAAAAGGACCCTGGGTCTCTGGAATACTCGTCCAGTAATAATCCCACCATGCACATTGGTAGATGTATCAATTTATTTAATAATTTTATATATTAACCCTGTAGTTCTGATCGTAATTGGATGACAAAGCACAATTTTGTGTTGAACATTATCTCCTTCCTATGGCGGTCCTCTTACCCAGCATTCGCAGCGAGAGAGAATGTGCCGTATTGTCACAATAGCAGCCGCTTGCGCAGGCGCAGTACCTGATTCTGAGTGGAGCATGCGCTGTGCGGATTCGGACTGGCCCATGCGCAGTGTGGGTGCTGGAGCTGCAGGGAGGCGGGGAAGTGGGTGCAGAGGCTTCAGAAACAGCCAGTGGAGGAGGCCTCAAACCCAGAATAAGAAACCCCCGGGCCCGAGTTTGCACCGACCCGGGGGGTAATTGCAGCAGCTCTAAAATCGGGGAGGTGGTGGTAATATCAGTGACACAGCCTCATGTTCTGGGGACGGGTTCAAATCCCATCATGGAGCTGGGGGGGATTTAATTAGAATTCATAAAATGCTGGAAAATCTGGAATATAATTTCACTTGAGTAACCATTACAGCTGTGAACAATTTAAAAAACCCATCCTGTTTATTCATGGGAATCTGCTGTCTCTCCATAGACTTGTCAACATGCGATTCAGTCTCTAACTGCCCTCCTCAGGGGCAGGAAATAAATGCTGGTCTTGGCAATGAAACCCACATCACATGAAATAGTGAAGGAGAAACACTGATAGACTTGGGTTAATGGCTGTCATCTTTCTCGGGGGCAGGACACAGGCACGGTTATCACTGTCCCTGTGAGAAAATGTGAATTTCTATCCTGGACTGACATTGATAGATTTTGGAGTCTCCTTTTCCAGAGGGTGAGAAGGGGAGGATTTACACACAGTAAACTCAAACCAAGAGAAATATTTGCTTCAATTTTTAACTTTGGACTTTTTTTTTACAGGATATTAGAAGTGCAGGAGTGGAAGGGAGAAAACTCAAACCAAACGTCGCATCAGGATCTGACGCTATCGCCTAAATTATTGTAATCTGAATATCATTGGGTTTTGAACATGGAAGGGGAAAGCACGGTTAACAGTGGAGAGAAACCATACACGTGTTCTGTGTGTGGACGAACATTCAGCCGATCATCTGGCCTGTTGAAACATAAATGCAGTCACAACAGGGAGAAACAATGGAAATGTGGAGACTGTGGGAAGAGATTCAGATTCCCATCTGAACTGAAAACCCATCGACACAATCACACTGGAGAGAGACCATTCACCTGCTCTGAGTGTGGGAAGGGATTCACTACCTCATCCATCTTGCTGACACACCGGCGAGTTCACACTGGGGAGAGACCGTTCACCTGCTCCAAGTGTGGGATGGGATTCACTTGTTCATCCCACCTGCTGAAACACCGGTGGGTTCACACTGGGGAGAGGCCATTCAACTGTCATGAGTGTGGGAAGGGATTCGCTACCTCATCAATCCTGCTGACACACCAGAGAGTTCACACGAGAGAGAGACCATTCAGATGCTCTGATTGTGGGAAGGGATTCCCTACCTCTTCTATCCTGCTGAAACACCAGCGAGTTCACACTGGAGAGAGGCCGTTCACCTGCTCTGATTGTGGGAAGGGATTCACTGATTCATCCGACCTGCTGAAACACCAGAGAATTCATAATGGGGAGAGGCCATTTATCTGCTCCGAGTGTGGGAAGAGATTCACTCAATCATTCAACCTCCTAAAACACCAGCGAGGTCACACTGGGGAGAGGCCGTTCACCTGCTCTGAGTGTGGGAGGGGCTTCAGTCAGTCATTCATCTTGTTAAAACACCAGCGAGTTCACACTGGGGAGAGGCCATTCACTTGCTCTAGTTGTGGGAAGGGATTTATTGATTCATCCACCCTGCAGAGACACCAGCGAGTTCACACCGGGGAGAGACCATTCACCTGCTCTGATTGTGGTAAGAGATTCAGTCAATCATCCAACCTGGTAAAGCACCAGCGAATTCACACTGGGGACAGGCCATTCACCTGCTCCGTGTGTGGGAAGGGATTCACTCAGTCACCTCACCTGCTGAAACACCAGCGTGTTCACGAGTGACTGCAAGGACTGGATTTTGCTCTTAATCACATCAAGGTCCTGACTATTTTCATTGGTGTCTGTTTCTGCTGATAAATCCGAGCCCGGTTGGAAGGTTTATATTTTGGGTGGAACTCAAATACACAAGCTTTATGTTCAACACAATGTGATGAATGCTTTTAATACCTCAAACATGTTAGTTCCATTTGAAGGGCTTCCCCCTCTCCCGTCTCCTCCATCCTCACCTCCAACAAGTGTGAGGAGCTCATGGAGCTTCTTTGTCACCAAGATTGAGACAATCTGATCAGCTGCCTCTGCTCCTTCCCTCTCTTCCATTCGCCCACCGGGCCAAACTGTCTTTAAATTTCCTTCTGGCCTGACTCTTGAACTCATAAATACAAACAGGAAGTGCTGTAAAAACACCGAGTCTGACAGCACCTCTGGCGAGAGAAACAGATTTAATGTTTTGGGAGGCACGGTAGCACAGTGGTTAGCACTGCTGCTTCACAGCGCCAGGGACCCAGATTTGATTGCCGGCTTGGGTCACTGTCTGTGTGGAGTTTGCACATTCTCCCCGTGTCTGCGTGGGTTTCCTCCGGGTGCTCCGGTTTCCTCCCACATTCTGAAAGACGTGCTGGTTAGGCACATTGACCCGAACAGCTTGTCTGGACTTGCAGAATCTCACTGGCTGTCCTCTCTGGAGACAATATACATCTCTTTAACGTGTGCTTAATGCTCCCTCCATTCACATTGTTTGTACCTTTAAGACTTGATTATCTGTAAAGACTGCATTCCAATCATTATTCTGTAAATTGAGTTTGTGTCTCTGTATGCCCTGTTTGTGAGCATTTCTCCACTCCACCTGACGAAGGGGCAGCGCTCCAAAAGCTAGTGGCATTTGCGACCAAATAAACCTGTTGGACTTTAACCTGGTGTTGTTAAACTTCTTACTGTCTTTACCCCAGTCAACGCCGGCATCTCCACATCATGGATTCAGTTCTCCAGCTGCTGTCTGCCATCTGACAATAAAACCAATGGCTCTTATTGGGGGTGTTGGTGCCTCCAGCGGGTGTTTGTGAATCCTCCCCGCCCACCTCCCAGGGTTTCCTTCCTTCCCAGAGATCAGAGTCCTCATTGATTTGAGGACAAAGTGTAACCTCTTATTTATTGTCCCCCTCCCCCATCCTCTGATGTGAACCATCCTCCAGTGGCTGAGCCAGGATGGGGCCGTTAACCTGGGCCTGTTCCCGGGAGGGAGGGAGGGAGAAGCCCCGCAGCTGCAAACCAGGGAGCTGACAATGATTCTGAAGGGTTTGCGGATCCACAAAGTGTTTCCAAATCCTCCCAGCCACCGCCTAACGCTGACTCCGCTTCTCCGGGACAAACAAGCGCCAAGGACAGCAATGACACTGCGCATGCTCCATATCACAATGCCCGGGGATTGATTGACGGCAGCTCCGGGCCAATAGAAAGAGGGGGCGGGGCTGGTCCCCCAACCAATCGGAGTGAATGAGGGGCGGGACTGGAGGACCGAGCGGGAGCGGCTGGTCCTCCAGCCAATCGCACTGAATGAGGGCCCGGACCAATAGGAAGAGTTCCCTATTCTTTGCATGGGAAAGATGCACATGCGCAGTAAGCAACGGCGTTCGCAGTGTAGGTGACAGCAACTGGAGAGAAGTTCCTGTGTCTCATCAGCAGCCGGTAAGGATGCAGAAACATAGAGGGAGCAATGGAAGCGGCGGATGGACGTAGAAGGTTTCTAAATATCTGGTGAAGGCCTCAAACCTCGAATATGAGCCCGTAGGTCCCGTGTTTGCAGCTTCAGGTCTTTGTCCCGAGACGAAGCTCAGGTTAACGGCCGCCATCTTGATTCAGCGGGGAGCAGAGCGCACGCGTTGGTGTCTTGGTGACGCAACTGTGAGTGGGCGGGTCTTTGTGTTTCTGCTCCCACCGGGTCCTAATGCACCCATCGGGTCCTAATGCATACCAACAATGAACAACAGATTTTCAAACAGCTTCACCCACTCCCAGGCTGCACCTGACGTTTGCAGCCGAGAGAAGTTTATGGGTCATGTACATATTCAGTGTGAGAGGTTGCATCCCTGTGTACTTAGATGAAGCGGTTACACGGCTTTTGTACTCGTTGGAGTTTAGAAGGTTGAGGAAGAATTTATTGAAACTTACAGGATACGGCGAGGCCTGGACAGAGTGGATGTGGCGAGGATGCTTCCACGAGTAGGAAAACCTGGAACCAGAGGGCACAACCTCAGACTAAAGGGATGATCCTTTAAAACAGAGATGAGGAGGAATTTCTTCAGCCAGAGAGTGGTCAATCTGTGGAACTCTGCTGCAGAAGGATGTGGAGGCCAGGTCATTGAGTGTCTTTAAGATAGAGATAGATAGGTTGTTGATTAATAAGCAGATCAGGGGTTATGGGGAAAAGGCAGGAGAATGGGGATGAGAAAAATATCAGCCATGATTGAATGGTGGAGCAGACTCAGTGGGCCGAGTGGCCCAATTCTGCTCCGATGTCTTATAGCCTTTTCGTTACACTTCAGCCCCAGGCTCCTCATGTTTACATAGAAGCGGAAGTAGACCATTCAGCTCTTTGAGCATTCCCTGCCATTCATTACAGTCATGGCTGATCCTCAAATTCAATACCCTAATCCCACCCCCCACCCCATAATATCCCTTTAGCCCCAAGAGATATATCTAATTGAAATCAGGCTCTACTTCCACTTTTGAGGAACGGAGATCCAAAGAGTCACAACCCACTGAGAGAAAAACATCTCATCTCTGTCTCTATGGGCAGCACTGTTTTTTAAATAGTGACCGCAAGATTCTCCCATAAGAGTAAACAACAGTTCTAACAAGTTTTTAGAAGGTATTTTGAGAGACAGGATCTACAGGCATTTAGAGACACAAGGACTGATTAGAGACAGTCATGTGAGTGGCATTTAGAGACAGCATGGCTTTGGAGTGGAAAATCATATCTCACAAATTTGATTGAGTTTTTTGAAGGAGTAACCAAGAAGGTAGATGAGGGCAGTGCAGTTGATGTTCTCTACATGACCTTTAACAAGGCCTTTGACAAGATACCACATGGTAAGTTGTTGCATAAGGTTAAATCTCTCGGGATCCAGGGTGAGGTGGCCAAATAGGTACAAAATTGGCCTGATGACAGAAAAAGTCTCACAACACCAGGTTAAAGTCCAACAGGTTTATTTGGTAGCACAAGCCACAAGCTTTCAGAACACTGCCCCTTCATGAAAGAAGACAGAGGATGGTTGTAGAGGATTGTTTTTCAAACTGGAGGCCTGTGACCAGCAGTGTGCCTCAGGGATTGGTGTTGCGTCCACTGTTATTTATCATTTATATTAATGATGTGGATGAGAATTTAGGAGGCATGGTTAGCAAGTTTGCAGACGCCAGGATTGTGGCATAGTGGACAGTGAAGAAGATTATCTCTGATTGCAACGGAATCTTGATCAATTGGGCCAGTGGGCTGACGAATGCCAGATGGAGTTTAATTTAGATAAATGCGAAGTGATGCATTTTGGTAGATTGAACCAGGGCAGGACTTACTCAGTTAATAGTAGGGCATTGGGGAGAGTACTAGAACAAAGAGATCTGGGGGAACAGATTCATAGCTCCTTGAAAGTGGAGTCACAGGTGGACAGAGTGGTGTAGAAGGCATTCGGCATGCTTGGTTTCATTGGTCAGAACATTGAATACAGGAGTTGGTACGTCTTGTTGAAGTTGTACAAAACATTGGTAAGGCCACACTTGGAATACTGTGTGCAGTTCTGGTCACCCTATTATAGAAAGGATGGTATTAAACGAGAAAGAGTGCAGAAAAGATTTACTAGGATGCTACCGGGACTTGATGGTTATAAGGCGAGACTGGATAGACTGGGACTTTTTTTTCTGGAGCGCAGGAGGCTGAGGGGTGATCTTATAGCGGTCTATAAAATAATGAGGGACATAGATCAGCTAGATAGTCAATATCTTTTACCAAAGGTAGGGGAGTCTAAAACTAGAGGTCATAGGTTTAAGGGGAGAGATAAAAAGAGTCGAGAGGGGCAATATTTTCATACAGAGGGTGGTGAGTGTCTTGAGCAAACTGCCAGAGGCAGTAGTAGAGGTGGGTACAATTTTGTCTTTTGAAAAGCGTTTAGACAGTTACACGGGTATGATGGGTATAGAGGGATATGGGCCAAATGCGGGCAATTGGGACTAGCTTCGGGGTTAAAAAAAGGGGCGGCATGGACAAGTTGGGCTGAAGGGCCTGTTTCCATGCTGTAAACCTCTATAACTCCTCTCCACATCCAAGACCTTTCAGGATGTGAAAGGTTTAAATTAAGTTGCCTCTTACTCTTTTAAACTCGAGCAGAAGCTAAACTCGAGCAGAGACTGTCTCACTGCTCCTCATCAGACAATCCACCTATTCCAGGTGTTAGTCGACTAAACCTTCTATGAACTTCTTCTAATGCACTTATATTTTTCCTTAAATAAGGAAATCGATAATGTACACATTGCTCCAGATACAGACTCACCGTGTGCAACTGAAACATAACTTCCCTGCTTTTACTCCATTCCCCTCATAACAAATAATAGCTTTCTGAATTACTTGTCCCTGGATTTTCTATCGTGATGGATTTTGAACACTTTTTTGTTACAGGGGGTTAGAAAGGGAGGATTTACACACAACAAGCTCAAACCATATGGGCTTTCTGAATGGGATAAGTAGGTAGATGTGAATGGAATGTTTCCACTTGTTGGTTCTTCCATTACTGGGAACCATGAACAGACAACAAATAAATCAAACAGGAAAATAGGAGATGTTTCTTTCTTCAGACAGTTGTTAGAATTTGGAACTCACTGCGACTGGAAGTGGTTGACACAAATACTTTAGATGCTTTCAAAAGGAAAATATATGAGCCTATGAGAGAAAAGGGATTGGAAAAATCAAGTGAAAAGCTGAGAGGTGGTGATCAGAATGAGAGGAGACTCATGTGGAGTATAAACTCCAGTACAGACTCGATAAACTGAATGGCCTGTTTGTGTATTGTCACAGACAGAACAAACAATTCTCCTTCCCTGTTCAAAGATAATAACAATCAGCTCCTAATGATCCGAGTGACTGTCAGATCTCAACGTGATGTTTGGTTTGTGTTTTCTTGCTGTAAATCCTCCTTTCCAATATCCTGTAAAGGGAGTTCACAAAAGTCACCACTGTCAGTCCAGGATAGATATATTCATAGAATTCCACAGCTCGGAAGGAGGCTATTTGGCCCATCAAGTCAACTCTCTGACAGAGCATCCCACCAAGGCCCCAACAACATAACCCAACTTATTTACCCCACTAATCTCCCTAACCTACACATGCTGGGGGAAAAATGGATAATTTAGCATGAAATCCACCTAACCTGAATATCTTTGGACTGTGGGAGAAAACTGGAGCACCCGGAGGAAACCCACGCAGACAAGTAGAGAATGTGCAAACTCCACACAGCAGCGCTCCGAAAGCTAGTGGCTTTTGCTACCAAATAAACCTGTTGGACTGTTGTTAGACTCCTTACTGTGTAAACTCCACACAGACAGGTAACCAAGGCCGGAATCGAACCCAGGTCCCTGGCGCTGTGAGGCAGGAGGACTAACCACTGTGCCACCGTGCCAGCGACGTAATTCTTTGTAAACTTATTTTGCAGGAAATAGAAGAGGAGGATTTGCAGTCTGGCCAATCAAATCTCACGTCAGACAGAGTCAATCAATTCATTGGGATTTGAAGATTTGTACATCTGAAGGGATTTAATTGACCATCTCAGTTGGAAACTGGTGAGAATCTGTTTCCTTGCTCCTCCTGTGGGGAGGGATTGATACAGCTGGAAAACATGCTGACACGACAGCGAGCTCGCAACAGTGAGAGTTCATTCACCTGCTCCGTGTGTGGGAAGAAATTCATGTGTTCGTCCAACCTGCTGGCTCACCAACTCGATCACATTATTCAGAAGCCTCTTCAAAGCTCTGACTCTGGGCAAAGCATTGAAACCTCTGAGGAACAGGCCCAACACCAGCTCCTTCACACTGACGAGAGACCGTTCAGCTGCTCCCACTGCGGGAAGAGGTTCAGCCAGTCCTCCCGCCTTGCAGAGCACCAGCTCCTTCACACACACGAGAGACCGTTCAGCTGCTCTCACTGTGGAGAGTCGTTCAGCGACTCAGTGCATCTCACTGAGCACCAACAAGTTCACACCAAGGACAGGCCATTCAGCTGCTCCCAGTGTGGGAAGAGATTCACTCAGTCCTCCCACTACACTGTTCACCAACAGATTCATTTTCAGAAGAGACATTTTAAATGCTTTAAATGTGAGAAGACCTTCAAAAGAAGGATTAGTCTGCTGAGACACCAGGGCACTCACACTGGGGAGAGGCCATACGTTTGCCCTGTGTGTGGGAAAACATTTACTTGTTTGCAGCATCTGCTGAGTCACCGGCCTATTCACACCGGGGAGAAGGCATTCATCTGCTCCGTGTGTGGGAAGGCTTTCACGGAGTCATCCAGCCTCCGGAGACACCGCCGCATTCACACAGGGGAGAAGCCGTTCTCCTGCTCCATTTGCGGCAAAAGATTTGCTCAGTTTTCCTACTGCAATCAACACCAACACATTCACTCTGACAAGAGACCTTTTCAATGCTCAGAATGCAATAAGACCTTTAAAAGAAGTGATGATCTGCTGAAACACAATCGCATTCACACTGGGGAGAGGCCGTTCCTGTGCTCTGTGTGTGGAAAGGGATTCGCTCAGTCATCTGGCCTGCTGAGACACCAACGCATTCACACCGGGGAGAAGCCGTTCACCTGCTCTGTGTGTGGGAAGGGATTCACTGATTCATCCTATATGCTGAAACACCAGCGAGCTCACACTGCGACAGAACCGTTCACCTGCTCCCTGTGTGGGAAGGGATTCACTGATCCATCCCGCCTGCAGAGGCACCAGCGAGTTCACACTGGGGCAAAACCGTTCAACTGCTCCATGTGTGGGAAGGGATTTAATCAGTATTACAGCCTGCTGAAACATAGACGACTTCATGTGTGACCGGCAAAGTTGGATTCTGTTGTTTCTGCACCCTGAGATAAACAATAACAATTGGATGAATAGGGGAGGCAGCGGCACAGTGGAATTATCACTGGACTCAGGGTAAGGCTCTGGGGACCCAGGTTCGAATCCCACCACAGTCGATGGTGAAATTTGTATTCAATTAAAATCTTGGATTAAAAGTCTAATGACAAACCTTAACCATTGTCAATTGTCGTAAAAACCCATTTGGTTCAGTAACGTCCTTTAGAGAAGGAAACCTGCCGTCCTTACCTGGTCAGGCCTACATGTGACTCCAGACCAGCAATGTGGTTGACTCTCAAATGCCCTCTGAAATGGAGGGCAGTTAGGGATGGGAAAGAAATGCTGGCCCAGCAAGTGATGCCTACATTCCGTAAAAATGAACTTTAAAAAGTTCCTCAGTATCTCAGTAACCTCCTCCAGCCCCACAACACTCTGTGTAAACACAAGTTGTTGATGATTATGCCCTGAGATAGATAACGTGAACCCGATTCCCCTCATCCACCAACTTGGCAACTTCTTCACAAAAAGTAAAGCACATGGGATTGGGGCTGTTGTACTGAGATGGGTAGAAAACTGATTGGCAGACAGGAGACAAAGAGTAGGATTAAACGGGTCTTTTTCCAACTGGCAGGCAGTGACTATTTGGGTAACGCAGGATCAGTGCTGGGGCCTCAGTTACTCACCTGCCATAGGTCTTGTTTTTTTTTCCCCTGTTTATTATGCATCATTTTTAAATTGTTGCTTCCTAATAATCTAATTTAAAACCATGGATAAACTCAAACCACTTTTGGAAAATCTGTGACTCTTTAATCAAGAATCTTACTGACCACTGCATACCATTCTGGTCACCGTATTATTAACAAAGATATCCAGGCACTGGAAAGGGTGCAGAGAAGATTTTAATGATGAGATTTTAATGTAGAAAGCAGCTCACCACCACCTTCTCAAGGGCAATCAGGGATTAGCCATAAATACTGGCCAAGCCAGCAATGCCCACATCCCATAAATGATTTTCAAAACGTGTGTGGTTTTTTTATCAGGAAAGGATTGACAGGCTAGTTCTTCTTTCTTGAGAAATGAAGGCTGAGGGGTAACCTGAGCAGAGGTCCTCAAAATTATAAAGGGTTTAGATACAGAAATAGTGTTTCCTCTTGAGGGGAAGAGCAAAAAGTAAAGTTTTTATTTATTCGTCACAAGTAGGCTTAGATTAACACTGCAATGAAGTTACTGGGAAACTGGAGACAATCAATGTAAAACAGTCACTAAGAAACCCAATAGGAAATCCAGGATAAATTTCTCTACACAAAGAGTGGCGAGAATATGGAAATCACAACTACAGGGAGTGAAATGAACAGTACAGATGTCTTTCAGGGGAATCTCAACAAGTACTTATGTATGATTTTATAGTTCATTCAGGATTTATTTCAAAAAGACTAAAAACAATAAAGTGACAGGAGATAATTTGCAGGGTGTGAGACTCTGTGTGTGAGGGTGTCTGTGAGTGAGTGTGTTGCTTTTCATTGGTGTCACAGAAACCTTCCTCTTTCTGAGCAGACAATCTGGCCCCTGAATGATGTGAATTGTACAACTCAGAGATTCTCCATTCAGAATGACCATGTGCTGTGTAAAACCTGACATCTCCACAACCAGACGCCACTTCTCCTGGAACAACGTGAAGTGACTACAATTTTCGAGATTGATTTCTTTGCTCTCACATATTTTCTCAGTTCATAAATTCCATCACGACCTTTAAACACACCGATGGTCTCCACTTTAAATACTTCCCTCAGTCTTACCAACATATAGCAATTGGATTGCTGCTATTACAGGAATCCATTCTGAAATTCTGTAAATCTGATTCCCACCAAACACCAACCCATATCCCCATCTGAGTTCCAGATTTTAATGAGATTTCTCAAAACACAGGCAGCCTGGCAGCACAGTGGTTAGCATTGCTGCCTCACAGCGCCAGGAACCTAGGTTCAATTCGTGCCTCAGCTGACTGTGTGGAGTCTGCACATTTTCCCTGTGCCTCTTTTAGGGCAAACCAAATAAACAAACTCAAATTAACTCAGGGACAAAGTAAAAGGGGCAGCTCCCCAAAAGGAGGGGGAACAGCCCGAACAGAAACAAAGTGCAAAGGAAACTTAAAACATCAAATCAAAATGTGATTATCGGGGTCTATAATGCACCCCAGCTCCTGCGGTGCCCAATGGCCGCGGAAGGCGTCAACCGCGCCCGTGGACACCGCATGCTCCCTCTCCAGGGACATCTCGCCACGAACGTACCCGCAGTAGAGGGGCAGACAGTCAGGATGGACGGCCCCCTCGATCGCCTGCTGCCTGGACCTGTTAATGGCGCCTTTCACCAGGCCCAGGAGCAGGTTCACGAAGAGGTCGCCATCCCGACCCTCCCCTCTCCGCACCGGGTGTCCGTAGATCAGGAGCATGGGACTGAAGTGCAAACAAAACATAAATAAAAGATTCTTCAGGAAAACAAAAAGGGAGTGCAGCCTAAGACACAAAACGTAGACGTGGTCCACGGACTCCACAAGGCCACAGAAAGGGCAAACTTGAGAGCCCGTGAAACCTACGGTTGTGTGGAACTGCTGCATGCATCACCCTCCATCCCAGGTCCCCAAGATAATTGAGGGAGATCCCTCCGTAGAGGTACCTCCACTGGGGATCTTGGCCGCCCGGCGGCAAGGCCCGCCAAGGTGTATCCGGGCGACAGGCGAGGAGGCAGTAGTGGAAGGTGTGCAGCAGCAGCCCGCACAGGAAACGCCTCCGCGCAGTGGAAAAAGGCACGGAGGACATTTCCGTGATGCGGCACATCCTGTTCCGGGAGGAGGGGCATAGGCTTTGGGCCAATGTGGAATTCTGTCTGAACAGGGGAATGCTCAGGCGGGATCCCACCGCACGCCTGCGCCGCCTCGAGACCATGTGCACATTCGGGGCCGAGCACAACCGTCCTAAGATCTTGGATGGCTTTGGCCGTGTGCCAAACGGGCACCCCCGCACACTCAGCCAGCATGTGGGGGTTCATCCAGCCTGCTCCTCTGCCATCCAGCACATCCCCGATCCTGGTCCCTCCGGCGTCCACAGCCCTCCTCTCTGCCAGCCACCTGAAGTTATACAGCTGGAGGAGCGGATTCCTGAGCAGCGGCTCTCGCACGACAGCCGCTACTCCTGACGGGGGAGAGCTGCGTCGCGAGGCAAGCGTGTTCCAGACAGTGAGGAGGTCCTAGTAAAAGACAGGCAACTCCTGCAGGGCGGTCGAAACGTCCCAGATTTATATGCAGGAGCTGCACGTCATAATTCAGGCCGTGCAACTGATGGAAGAAATACGTCGCCATGGCACACCATCGTGAAGAAGACTCAACGTAAAGGTACCTCTGCAGGGTCTGAAGGCGGAAGGTCGCCACCTGTGTGACTGCCCTCCGCAAGCGGGAGATGCAGAACCACGGCAGAGATCCAGTGCAGTCGGTTGTCCCAGAAGAACCGCAGGAGGGTTTTCTGGAGATTGGTGACAAAGCCAGGGGGAGGGGTCAAAGGGACCAGCCGGTATCACAGCATGGAGGCGAGCAACTGGTTTATGACGAGAACTCGCGCCCCGTAGGACAGCACTCGGAGCAGTCCTGTCCAGCGATTCAGGTGGGCGGAGACCTTGGCCTCCACCTCCTGCCAGTTCGCCGGCCAGGATTCTTTGGCGGGGCAGAGATGGGCCCCCAAGCAGAGGCGGTTGGTCCTGCTACAGGTGAAAGGCCTGAGCTCCTCCGGAAGGGGGTCCATCTCCCACGGACCGACCTACATTCTCCCTGTATCTGTGTGGGTTACCTCCAGGTACTCTTGTTTCCTCCCACACTCCAAAAATGTGCAGATTAGATTGATTGGCCATGCTAAATTGGCCCTTAGTGTCGGGGATTAGCAGGATATCTACATGGGTGGACTGGGTGGGATCACTGTTGGTATAAACTCAATGGCCTCCTGCACTGTAGGGATTCTAAACCGTCTGTACTATCATTACATTAGATCCAATACTGTATTCACTAACACACTGCAGCTTGACTCTTATTATTGGAACAAACACTGTGTTTGTCACACTCAGAGTCAGTCAATCCAAAGTAAATCAAGCCAATCCATGACGAAGGGTCATCCAGACTTGAAGAGTTGTCTGGAATCCCTCTCCACAGTTGCTGTCAGACCTGCTGAGGTTTTGCAGCATTTTCTGATTTGAAGTCAGTGCTTTGCTGTGTTGTCTCTGTGCTCCATCTCCACTCTGATTGTATTGGAGCCTGTGTGTGTCATTGTTACACTCAGAGTAAGTCAGTGCTTTGCTGTGTTGTCTCTGTGCTCCATCTCCACTCTGATTGTATTGGAGTCTGTGTGTGTCATTGTTACACTCAGAGTCAGTGCTTTGCTGTGTTGTCTCTGTGCTCCATCTCCACTCTGATTGTATTGGAGCCTGTGTGTGTCATTGTTACACTCAGAGTAAGTCAGTGCTTTGCTGTGTTGTCTCTGTGCTCCATCCCCACTCTGATTGTATTGGAGTCTGTGTGTGTCATTGTTACACTCAGAGTAAGTCAGTGCTTTGCTGTGTTGTCTCTGTGCTCCATCCCCACTCTGATTGTATTGGAGCCTGTGTGTGTCATTGTTACACTGAGACTCTGTCACTGTGATTATTGGACAAACAGCAAGTCACCGTCACAATGCCCGGCTGATTGACGGCAGCGCGGACCAATGGGAAGAGGGGGCAGTGCTGGAGGACCGATCTGGAGCGGTCGGTCCTCCAACCAATAGGAGCGAACGAGGGGCGGGGCCAACTTTAACTCGAGCATGCGCAGTGTGAGTAATGGCGATGGAAAACGGCGTTTGTTTTGGGCTCGGAAATCTGTTAGAGGTGATTGGCGGTACGGAGAGAGCAATGGATCGCCCGGGTGGGTGGAAACGCTGCGTAAGCATGTTGTGTAAACCGCAAACCGCGGAAGAGAACTTCCCGGACCCAGTTTGTACCGAGCGGGGCTGCAGCTCCTCATGTTCGTCCGGGGTTAACGTTTGCCATCTTTATTGGGGGCAATATGCAGCAGTGCGCATGTGCAAGTTTGTAGAGGGCAATGTTGTCAATGAGTGGGAGGAGCTTGTTCCCCATTGTTCAGAATAGAGACAACTTGTCCATCAAACTGCATCAACCCTTTGAGTCCCAATGTCTTATTGATGAGACAGAGCGGTGACAGAGAAGGAAAAAGAAAGGGAAATAAAAACAGAAAATGCTGGAAAATCTCTGCAGATTTGATAGCATAGAACATAGAACATTACAGCGCAGTACAGGCCCTTCGGCCCTCAATGTTGCGCCGACCTGTGAAACCAATCCAAAGCCCATCTAACCTACACTATTCCAATACCATCTATATGTTTATCCCCAATGACCATTTAAATGCCCTTAATGTTGGTGAGTCCACTACTGCTGTAGGCAGGGCATTCCACGCCCTTACTACTCTCTGAGTGAAGAACCTACCTCTGACATCTGTCCTATATCTATCACCCCTCAATTTAAAGCTATGACCCCTCGTGCTAGATATCACCATCCGAGGAAAAAGGCTCTCACTGTCCACCCTATCTAATCCTCTGATCATCTTGTACGCTTCTATTAAGTCACCTCTTAACCTTCTTCTCTCTAACGAAAAATTACACTGTAGATGAGTAAGCCCCACCAACTTTCCCAGAAGACGAAGGAAATTTGGCATGTCCGCTACGACTCTCACCAACCTTTACGGCTCCCGGGTCAAGGTCAGGGTAGGAGGATAAACATTCTCTCCACCTCCGTATCTTTTTCTACCGCGCGGAGGCGTCTCCTGTGCGGGCTGCTGCTGCACACCTTCCACTACCGCCTCCTCGCCTGTCGCCCAGATACACCTTGGCGGGCCTTGTTTCCGTAGAGGTCCCTCTACGGAGGGATTGCCCCAATTACATCGGGGACCTGGGGTGAAGGGTGATGCATGCAGCAGTTCCGCACAACCGTAGGATTCACTGGTTCACGGGCTATGAAGCTTGCCCCTTCTGTGGCCTTGTGGAGTCCGTGGACCATGTCTATGTTTTGTGTCTTAGGTTGCACTCTCTTTTTGTTGGGGTCGGGATGGTGACCTCCTCGTGAACCTGCTCCTGGGATTGGCGAAACGCGCCATTTACATGTCCAGGCACCGGGCGATCGAGGGGGCCGTCCATCCTGACTGTTTTCCCCTCTACCGCAGCTACGTTCGCGGCCGGGTGTCCCTGGAGAGGGAGCATGCGGTGTCCACGGGCGCGATTGACGCCTTCCGTGCCCGTTGGGCACTGCAGGGGTTGGGGTGCGTTATCGACCCTAATAATCACATTTTAATTTGATGTTTTTAAGTTTCCTTTGTACTTTGATTTTTGTTTGGGCTGTTCCTCCTCCTTTTGGGGGGCTGCCCCTTTTACTTTGTCCTGATTTAACTTGAGTTTATTTGTTTTGACCTAAAAGAGGGCAACATCTGTGAGTAAAACACTTTCTTTTCTCCCCCTTTCCATTTCTTTTCTCATTCTGGGGGAAATTGGGGACTTGCAGCAACTGAAGGGAAAGGAAGTGAATCCAGGGAGGCTGCAGACTCTGGAAAGGTTGGCCCAGGTCTCTCTCTCTCTCTTGAAGACATTGATATAGAAACATAGAAGGTAGAAGCAGGAGGAGGCCATTTGGCCCTTCGAGCCTGCTCCGCCATTCATTACAACCATGGCTGATCATCCAGCTCAATAGCCTAATCCTGCTTTTTCCCCATTACCTGTGATCCCATTTGCCCCAAGTGCTATATCCAGCCGCCTCTTGAATACATTCAATGTTTTGGCATCAACTACTTCCTGTGGTAATAAATTCCACAGGGTGACCTCTCTTTGGGTGAAGAAATGTCTCCTCACCTCCGTCCTAAATAGTCTCCCCTGAATCCTCAGACTGTGACCCCCGGTTCTGGACTCCATCGGGAACATCCTCCCTGCATCTATCTTGTCTCGACCTGTTAGAATTTTATAAGTCTCTGTGAGATTCCCCCTCATTCATATGAACTCCAACAAAAACAATCCGAACCTAGTCAATCACTCCTCCTACATCAGTCCTGTGATTCCCTGAATCAGCCTGGTGAACATCCTTTGCTCCCTCAGCTTGACACATTTATTTGTCTGGCGAAAAGGATGGTCTTTTTCATCATGTTCATAATTAAAGGGCAGCTTTCCCCAGGAGATGGCTGACATTTAAGTGGTACAGTACATTAATATAGGACAGAGATATGTCTACCCAGATTAGATATATTATTTATGTTTCTGTAAAAAAATACATTCATTATTATTTCTTGCGTTGTAATATAAGGCTGTAGCGATGTTATACATTTCCAGTCATAAAATGATTACAGCACAGAAGGAATCCATTTGGTAACTCAAGTCCATGCTGACTCTCTGTATAACATTCCAGTCCCATTCCCACTCTATATCCCCGTTCTCCTGAAAGTTTATTTCCTTCAAGTGCCCATCCACTTTCATTTGTAAATAGAATCCATAGATATGGATGGAGATTTACAACTTTTTGGGAATGAAATATGAAAGAATGTTCCAGAGAAACTAGAAATGTCTGCTCTGAATTTCTATCCTATACTGACTGTGATGACTTTTGCAAACTCATTTCACAGGATATTGAACGAGGAATCGCAGGCAAAAATCTCAACCGTCACATCTAGACAGAGTCATATTCGTTGGGATCTGAATATCTTGTAATATGGAACTGTAGCTACGTTATATATTTCCAGACATCCCTTCCCTCAGAGGGTTGTGAGGTTTTGGATTTCTCTTCCACAGGGACCAGTGGAGGCTGAGGATCATTGAATATATTCCAGTTAGACAGATCTTTGACTGACAAGGGTGTCAAGAGTTATGGGGAACAGACAAGAAGATGGAGCAAAAGCTAAGATGTGAGGGGATTTCTTCACTCAAGGATGTGGTGAAGATTTGGAATTCTCAACCCCTGAGGACAGTGAAACCTCAGTCATCAACTATTTTCAAGAGAGCGATTGATTGGTTTCTAGATATTGAAGATATCAAGGGATATGGGTTTAGTGTGGGGAGAATGATGCTGAGGTAGATGAACGAATTATCTCATTGAATAGTTTAAAAGGCTCGATGGGCCAAATGGCCGACTGCAGCTCCTATTTGTTATGGTCTCTGTGTCCAGGACAGGAAGCAGTGAGCATGGATCTGTCAATCAGCCTCAATCAGCACCTTCAGGAGAATTGGGAGGGTGAATATTAGATACAGCAGAGTGAGAATGGAGGGAGAGTGTGTGGGATGGAGATTTACAGCTTTTTGGGACTGAAATAGGAAAGAATGTTCCATAGAAACTAGAATTGTCTGTTCTGAATTTCTATCCTGTACTGACACTGATGACTTTTATAAACTTGTTTTACAGGATATTGAAAGAGGAATCACAGGCCGAAATCTCAAACGTCACGTCTAGACGTGACAGAGTCATATTCCATGGGAGCTGAATATCATCGGACTTTGAATCTCGAAGGAGAAATGATTGTCCGGTCTGTTGAATTGAAAAGATTTCAAACATCAGTGTGACTGGAAAAGCACCAACACACTGCCACACTCAAGTGAGTGTGTTCCAGCGCACTGACTAAAGAGCTTTAACCAGTCACACAGCCTGAATAAATATCACACCATTCACAGCAGGGAGAGTCTGTACACGTGTTCTGTGTGTGGACGAGGCTTCAACTGATTGTCCACCCAAGGGAGAGGCAAGGACACCTGCACCATGGAGAAACCATGGAAATGTGGGGACTGTGGGAAGAGATACAGAGCCCCCACTCTGCTGGAAGCTCATCGGCGCAGCCACACTGGGGAGAGGCCATTCACCTGCTCTCAGTGTGGGGAGGGATTCACTCAGTCATCCAACATGAAGAGACACCAGCGAGTTCACACTGGGGAGAGACCATTCACCTGCTCTCAGTGTGGGAAGGGATTCGCTTGTTCATCCACCCTGCGGAAACACCAACGAGTTCACACTGGGGAGAGGCCCTTTACCTGCTCTCGATGTGGGGAGGGATTCACTCAGTCATCCCACCTGCAGAGACACCAGCGATTTCATACTGGGGAGAGGCCATTCACCTGCTCTCAGTGTGGGAAGGGATTCTGTGATTCATCCAGCCTGCTGACACACCAGCGAATTCACATTGGGGAGAGGCCGTTCACGTGCTCTGTGTGTGAGAAGAGATTCAGTCTTTTATCCCAGCTGCTGAGACACCAACGGGTTCACGAGTGATTCCAGGGGTTGGATTCTGCTGTTATTGTTTCTGCTCTCAGTTACATCCAGGACTGCATTTTGTTCATTCTCACAGTTGGTCAATGGGGAGGGTCAGAGGGTTTCTTTCTGCTGGACTGGCCGGTCTCACAACATTGCCTCCAGTGGGCTGATGCTCTTTGAGTCTTGTTGCGAATACATGGTTTCAAATTTCACACGGATCACAGAGTGACAGGGTGTTAGGAAGTTAAGAGTCACTATTTCTGTTTGAAACCCCCCAAATGCCCATCCAATTCCCTTTGTAATTGTTTATTGACTCCACTTCCTCCACCCTCGTAGGCAGCGAGTTCCAGGTCATTACCATTCGCTGCATCAAAATATTCTTCCTCACTTCCCCCCCTGCATCTCTGACCCAAAACCATAAATCTGTGTCCCCCTCGTCCTTGTCCCATCAGCTAATGGGAACAGCTTTTCTTTGTCCACCTTATGTAAACCAGTCAGAATCTTGTCCACCTCTATCAAATCTCCCTTCAACATGCTTTGCTCCAAGGGGAACAACCCCAGCCTGACATCGACAATGAAGGACAAACTAACATAATATGTTAATACCTGAAATCAAATGGGAATGTTTAATTTCTGTTTTAAGTTATTGTGAATATATTGTCCTGGACAATAAAGGAATTGGAATAACTCAACTTGGGTGTGGTAGAATGGAATATATCAATCTGGAACCCACCAACAGTTAGTGAAAGTCTGGAATGTGTAGCTGGAAATCCCTCCCTAACAGCACTGTGGGTGTACCTACACCTCAGGCATTGTAACAGTTCAGGAAGGCAGTGTTGGGGTTGACCACGGCCGAGGCAGCTACATACAGCCACATATTCTGTTATAATTGAAGGACTGTAGATTGAATGTAAGGCATTATGGGACTGGATTATCTTGACCACATTCCTGTGACTGCTCAGTTTCTGCAATCACGGACCATTAAAGCTGCTTAGCAGGGCCCCAACAGAGGACCTGGTGAGAATATTTACTCAGAATGAGTTAGAATTAACTGGGGTGGCACGGTGGCACAGTGGTTACCAGTGCTGCATCACAGCGCCAGGGGCCCGGGTTCGATTTCCAGCTTAGATCACTGTGTGGAGTTTGCACGTTCTCCCCATGTCTGTGTAGGTTTCCTCCGGGTGCTCCGGTTTCCTCCCACAGTCCAAAGAAGTGCAGGTTAAGTGCATTGGGCATGCTAAGTTGCCTCTTAGTGTCAGGGGGACTAGCTGGGGTAAATGCATGGGGTTATGGAGATAGGGTCGGTGGGATTGTGGTTGGTGCAGACTTGATGGGCCGAATGGCCTACTTCTGCACTATAGAGATTCAATAAGATTATTGCAGGACCGGCTGGTGTTCAGTGGCTGAGAAACCTGGAATCTGTGAAAAAGGGGTCTGACGAATCAACAAACGGGGGGAGGTTAAGACGTTAAGAAGCGTTTTCAGGTGTGTTTAAATTATTTTATCATAAATGTGTGATAAGAACTGTGAGGGACTTGTGACCTGATAGTCGGTGAAGTGACGGTATACTCCAAGTAGCACTGGACTGAAAAGCAGATCTCAGAGAGTAGATTCCAATGATTATAATCTTACCCAAGCATGGCCAGTGAAAAATCAGAGCTCAAGTGGGGACTGGACAGGTCTCTTACCTGCCATTTGGAAACTAAGAACAAGAAACTTATCGATTAAAATTATGAGAGAATAGAGGCAACCTTTCGAGTCTGGATGACACTTCATAAGAGCTCTTATAAAGGGACATCCAGACTCGAAACATTGGCTCTATTCTCTCTCCACAGATACTGTCAGACCTGCTGAGATTTTCCAGCATTTTCTGTTATTTTTAAGATTCCAGTATCTGCAGTATTTTATGATAAAATGATTAGTTCTGATTGGAATCCCCACGACCCTCCCCCAAAACAGAGGGAGTGGTGGCAGAAGGAGAAAAAGGATAAGGATGATAAAGTCAGGGTTCTGATTCCCGAGCCCATGTCGAATAAACAAAATAGGTGGATCAGTTTATAAAGAACAGAAGTTACCATCCCTGACAAAAACTGATCAAATTAAAGTAAATAGGTTGAGGAATATAACAAAAAAAATTAATAGATGAAGTTTAAAATCATTTGTTTTGTTTTAAACTTGTGTAAAGTGATGTAATTGTGTGCCAAGTTTTTGCTGCTCACTTCCCACCCCTTTAGGTTCTGTAGAAAAGTTCACCCTTTCAGCAGACAGTTCATTTGTTTTTAAATCGGAATCATAGAATCTGAATAATATAATCATAATAATATAATATATCATATAATCAAGACCGGAATATTATCGACCTTTGACTCTAGAAGGAGAAATGTTTCCATGTTCTTTCTGCTTCAAAAGATTTTAAACATCAGTGTGGCTGGAAAAACCCCGAGACACAAACACACCCTCGAGTGAGAGTGTTCCAGTGCACTGAGTGTGGAAAGAGCTTTCACCAGTTACACAGCCTGAAAAAATATAACAGCATTCACAGCGGGAGAGACTGTTCTGTGTGAGATTTAACTGATTGTTTAACTTGTAGAGTCACAAGGACACCCGCACCATGGAGAAACTGTGGGGACTATGGGAAGGGATTCAAAGTCCCATCTGATCTGGAAACTCATCGACGCAGTCACACTGGGGAGAGACTGTTCACCTGCTATGTGTGTGCGAAGGGATTCAGTCACTCATCCATCCTGCAGAGACACCAGCGAGTTCACACCGGGGAGAAACCAGGTTAGGTGGATTGGCCACGCTAAATTGCACCTTAGTGTCAGGGGGACCAGCTAAGGTAAATGCATGGGGTTATGGGGATAGGGCCTGGGTGGGATTGTGGTCTGTGCAGAGTCAATGGGCCGAATGGCCTCCTTCTGCACCGTCGGGATTCTATGATTCCTAACACCCGGTCACTCTGTGATCCTTGTGAAATTTAAAACCAAGTATTCGCAACCTGCTCGCAGTGTGGGAAGGGATTCACTCAGTTATCCAACCTGCGGACACACCAGCGAGTTCACACTGGGGAGAGGCCCTTTACCTGCTCTCAGTGTGGGAAGGGATTCAGAGCTTCATTTGCCCTGCTGAGACACCAACGCGTTCATGAGTGATATTCGGGGTTGGATTCTGCTGTTATTGTTTCTGCTCTCAATTACATCCAGGACTGCGTTGTGTTCATTCTCACAGTTGGTCAATGGGGAGGGTCGGAGGGTTTCTTTTTGCTGGACTGGCCGGTCTCATGACTTTGCCTCCAGTGGACTGATACCCTCTGAGTCTTGTTGCGAATACCTGGTTTTAAATTTCACACGGGTCACAGAGTGACAGGGTGTTAGGAATCATAGAATCCCGACGGTGCAGAAGGAGGCCATTTGGCCCATTGACTCTGCACAGACCACAATCCCACCCAGGCCCTATCCCCATAACCCCATGCATTTACCTTAGCTGGTCCCCCTAACACTAAGGGGCAATTTATCATGGCCAATCCACCTAACCTGCACATCTTTGGACTGTGGGAGGAAACCAGAGCACCCGGAGGAAACACATGCAGACACGATGAGAATGTGCAAACTCCACACACAAGTGACCCAAGCCGGGAATCGAGCCCAGGCTGGAAGTTAAGAGATATTTAGTCAGCATTTCTGTTTGAAAGCCCCCCAAATGCTCATCCAATTTCCTTTGTAATTGTTTATTGTCTCCACTTCCTCCACCCTCGTAGGCAGCGAGTTCCAGGTCATTACCATTCGCTGCATCAAAATATTCTTCCTCACATCCCCCCCTGCATCTCTGAACCAAAATCTGCACCCCCCTCATCCTTGTCCCATCAGCTAATGGGAACAGCTTTTCTTTGTCCACCTTATCTAAACCTGTCAGAAACTTGTCCACCTCTATCAAATCTCCCCTCAACCTCCTTTGCTCCAAGGGGAACAACCCCAGCCTGACATTGACAATAAAGAACAAACTAACAGAATATGTTAGTACCTGAAACCAAATGAGAATGTTTAATTTCTGTTTTAAAGATATTGTGAATATATTGTCTTGGACAATAAAGAAATTTGAATAACTCACCTTGGGTGTGGTTGAATGGAATATATCAATCTGGTATCCACCGACAGTCCAGTGAATGTCTGGAATGTGTAGCGAGAAATCCCTCCCTAACAGCACTGTGGATGTACTTACACCTCAGGCATTATAACAGTTCAAGAAGGCAGTGTTGGGGTTGACCATGTCCGAGGCAGCTACATACAGCCACATATTCTGTTAGAATTGAAGGACAGCAGATTGAATGTGAGGCATTATGGGACTGGACTATCTTGACCACATTCCTGTGACTGCTCAGTTTCTGCAATCACGGACCATTAAAGCTGCTTAGCAGGGCCCCGCCAGAGGACCTGGTGAGAATATTTACTCAGAATGAGTTAGAATTAAACTTATTCCAGGATCGGCTGGTGTTCAGCGGCTGAGATTCCCGAATCTGTAAAAAGTGGGTCTGACCAATCAACACACGGTGATAGGTAGTTGGTGAAGAAGCATTCTCAGGCATTATTTAAATTATTTTATCATAAATTTGTGACCCGATAATCGGTGAAGTGACGGTATACTCCAAGTAGCACTGGATTGAAAAGTGGACCTCTGAGCATAGCTTCTAATAGTTATAATCCTACCCGAGCATGGCCAGTGAAAAACCAGAGCTTACCTGCCATTTGGAAACTAAGAACAAGAAACGTATCGATACAATGAGAAGAGAATAGAGCCAACATTGAGTCTGGATTACACTTCAGAAGATCTCTTATGAAGGGTCATCCAGACTTGAAACATTGGCTCTATTCTCTCTCCACAGATGCTGTCAGACCTGTTGAGACTTTCCATCATTTTCTGTTTTTATTCAGATTCCAGTATCCGCAGTATTTTACTTTTATGATAAAATGATTCAGTCTGATTGGAATCCCCACGACGCTCTCGCAAAACAGAGGGAGTGGTGGCAGAAGGAGAAAAAGGATAAGGATGATAAAGTCTGGGTTCTGATTCCCGAGCCCATGTAGAATAAACAAAATGAGTGAATCAGTTTATAAAGAACAGAAGTTACCCATCCCTAACAAAAACTGATCAAATTAAAATAATTAGGTTGAGGAATATAATTAAAAAAAGATGAAGTTTAAAAAAGTTTGTTGTTACTGAACTGTATTGTTGTCATTTTGTTGTTACCACACTGTATTCACCTCAATGTTTGTGGAATCTGTAGCGAGCAGGAATTGTTTAAACTAAGAATTTCTTCTTTCATTTTGATCAGCGAGAGGACATTATATTCTGTGAAATCTGCCTCAAGAATAAGGCTGATTGTTCAGTCTGAGTGTGAAAGAAAGATACAGGGGGCGATCTTACCGGCTTGACTCGCCGCTCGATTAGACCGGTGAGCCAGGAAGATAGCGTGCAAGACTAAAGGATTGCTATCTTCCCGGCCCGTGTTTTGCCGGCTTCATTCCCAGAAAGTGAGTGAAGGTTATTTGCACAGAGTTGCCTACATTACAATGTGATTGGTGGGTTCAGCATGGCTGCTTCCCCCCCTCGCTGGCGAGACGTCACATCGGCGAGAATCACTACTGGTCTTCACCAGCGGGGACCAGGTGCTTGGGCCACACTGGGGGTGTGGGGGGGTGGGGGGAGGGGGGGTGGGGGGGGGGGGGGGGGGGTGGGGGGGGGGGGGTGGGGGGGGGGGGGGGGGGGTGGGGGAGGGGGTTGGGGGGGGGGGGATCGGAGGCCATTGAAGCCACCATGGTGGTCAGGGGCAGTGCCCATGGGGCAGTGCCACATTCAGTACCCTCCTGGCACCCTGGCAGTGCCCAGTTGAGTACCATAAATGTACCATGGGCAGTGCCAAGGGGATGGGTGGGGGTGGGGCTTAGTGGAGGGGTATTTATAATGACTGGGGGCTTATGCAAGGAGGGTGGACGCCAAGGGGGGAGCTTTGTATGGGGGGGGAGGGTGATCGGGGGGGACGGCGGGGGGTGAATCTCTGCCAAGGAGGGTGGATGTGCACGGGGGGGCGTTCAGGAATTGGCCACGGAGGGGGCATCATGGTGATTGAATAAGCAGTGACCCTGAATTGAGTTACAATTAATGAATCAGTCGTTATAGTAAAAGACTGAGTTTTTATTTGCTTTTAAAATGTAAAATCTTAATTGTGTATGTAACGAATGTGCAATGAAGATACATTTTTAAAGTTTATTTATTTGTGTCACAAGTAGGCTCACATTAACACTGCAATGAAGTGACTGTGAAAATCCCCTAGTCACCACACTCTGGCGCCTGTTCGGGTTACTCTGAGGGAGAATGTAGCATGGCCAATGCACTGAACCAGCCCGTCTTTCAGACTGGGGAAGGAAACAGGAGCAGCTGGAGGAAACCCAGGCAGACACGGGGAGAACATGCAGACACCACATGGACAGTGACCCAAGCCGAGAATCGATCCCTGGCGCTGTGAGGCAGCAATGCTAACCACTGTGCCGCAGCTGGCATAGTGTACTGGCGAGAGAGATCTTCACGCTCTGATTAGCCTCAACATTTGAAACTGTGTGAATAAGGGTATTGTATAGAATCAGATAAAGGGACAGCATGAACCAGTTCTCTTGTATTCCTGTCTGAGATAATGAGAGAAAGTGGTGTCAGTAATTGCGGATCCAATTCAATTAATCTGGAGACCAAATTGACCAATTGTCATGTTACAACAGGCCCAACTCTGACGTGTGGTAATCATAGAAACCCGACAGTGCAGAAGGAGGCCATTCGGCCCATCGAGTCTGCACCGACCACAATCCCACCCCACATATTTTACCCACTAATCCCTCTAACCTACGCATCCCAGGACTCTAAGGGGCAATTTTTAACCTGGCCAATCAACCTAACCCGCACATCTTTGGACTGTGGGAGGAAACCGGAGCACCCGGAGGAAACCCACGCAGACACGAGGAGAATGTGCAAACTCCACACAGACAGTGACCCGAGCCGGGAATCGAACCTGGGACCCTGGAGCTGTGAAGCAGCAGTGCTAACCACTGTGCTACCGTGCCACCAGTAATGGTCACTTTGGTGATAAAAGTAGAGGTTCTGAAGGTCTTCCTTGTGAACCAAATTCTGAAGCCTCCCAAGGCTGAGTTCCAAGGAAATTACTGTCAAAGAAGGAGCCAGAGTCCCAAAGCTGAATTCCACAAGAATTCCTGTCAAAGAAGGAGCCAGAGAGGGTTACTCTTCTACAGACTGATCACCCGCATGAAGCTGTAAAAGTCAATGTCTTAAAGTTTATTTATTAGTCACAAGTCGGCTTACATTCACGCTGCAATGAAGCTACTGTGAAATTCCCCTAGTTGCCACACTCTGTTCAGGTACAGTGAATGAGAATTTAGCATGGCCAATCCACCTAACCTTCACATCATTGGGCTGTGGGAGGAAACCGGAGGACCTGGAGGAAACCCATGCAGACATGGGGAGAATGTGCAGACTCCGCACAGACAGTGACCCAAGCCGGGAATTGAACCCGGGTCCCTGGCACTGTGAGGCAGCAGTAACCACTGTACCACCGTATTCAGTAAACCTTTTTCATTCAATAAACTTCTTTTTAAATTTACTATCCAGAGAATTCTGCCTTTACCACAAAGAGGGCAGGGAACAGGCTACATATGAATTAAAGATAAACCATTTGGGTCCAGAATACTGTGAACATCCTTTTACTCTGGTTGTCTTTGATCCTCAAGTCATTTTCTGTTTGTTTTAACCATGTTCTGTTTCATTAATAAACTTTTATCAGTAAAAATATTTGATTTTGCTGGACTTTTCCTGATGAGATTGATGCACTTTCGGGAAAGTGGGTGAGAGGGGTTGGCAGGCTCTTTAACAGAAAGTGAGTCCCTCTAAGGTAATTGGCAAAGGAGCCAGAGGGGGAGATGGGATTTTATTTTTTGACACAGCGAGTTGTTCAGATCTGCTTGAAAGATTCAATAGTATATTCCCAAAGGGTAAAGACTTGAAAGGGAAGAATTTGCAGGGCTGTGGGGAAAGAACAGAGCAGTTGGATGAATCAGAGAGTTCTTGCAAAGAGATAGCAGGGACATGACGGGCTGAATGGACTCCTGCAGCCCGTCAATCTCAGCCTCCTGCTTTTGTGCAGGTTAAAAGGAACAGATTTCAGTGCAGCCTCTTCCCTGTATCTGTATTTAAAGAGACGGGTCTCTCTTTAGCTCTGAGTGACTGATATAACAATTGGTTGGAGGCCCATTTCCCACTCAGTCCTCCAGCACCTTCCTGTCTCTCTATTAGTGCGACGCCCATGGCAGTGTCCTGACTGGGGCACAGGCCCCATTATTCTCAGCTAAATTCAGCCCTCAGCTCCGTCGCCCGGCTGTCATTAACACGAGCAGTAGAGAGACAGAAAGGTGCCCCAGGCTCAAATGGGAAATCAAAACGTGTGGCTTTAAATGAACTGTTCGGTAAACAAATTAAAGAATCACATGACAAAACTTCAAGTTTTCTGATGTTTACTCCAACAAACTGGAGGCAACAATGACTAAACACTTTTTTATAGGGAACATCGCCCTTAAACTGTACAATTAAACTTTGCCCTTTTACTCTTAACACCATTAAATATCCAACTCAATGGATATATTTTACTCTGCCTTGGAATGTTGACATACTTTCTCCAAAAACCAGCCCAAAGTGATTCTTTACTCCTCCTTTTCCAGTCTGGCAACCTTTAATCCCAGAACTGTCCTTCACAGAGACGGTTCTCCTGGACATTTTCCCACTAACACAAGCAAGGCGAATCTTCCAGTCTTGTTTCACAATTCTCAGGAATTTGTGACCAACATTCGACATCGGAGCAGAAGTCGGCCATTTGGCCCTTTGAGTCGGCTCCACCGTTTATTTAGATCATGGCTGATCTGTTTGTGTTGCGTTCTCGTGTTATACCCGATACTTTTGATGTCCTTATCCAACAAGAATTAGTATAAAGGCAAAATTCTGCCCTTCAGCCCTCCAAGTCTGCACCGACCATGCTGCCCAACTTAACTAAAACCTCCTACCCTTCCGGGGACCATATATATTCCCATCCTATTCATGTATTTGTCAAGACGCTCCTTAAAAGTCACTACTGTATCCGCTTCCATTACCTCCCCTGCCAACGAGTTCCAAACACCCGCTATTCTGTAAAAAATCTGCCTCGAACATCTCCTTTAAACCTTCCACCCTGGGAAAAAGCTTCTGACTATCCACTCCGTCCATGCCTCTCAATCTTGTAGACTTCTATCAGGTCCCTCCTCAACCTCTGTCACTCCAGTGAGAACAAACTAAGTTTCTCCAACCTCTCCTCATAGCTAATGCGCTCCATACCAGACAACATCCTGGTAAATCTTTTCTGCACCCTCTCCAAAGCCTCCACATCCTTCTGGTAGTGTGGCAACCAGAATTGAACACTATATTCCAAGTGCGGCCTAACTAAGCTTCTATAAAGCTGCAACCTGACTTGCCAATTTTTAAACTCAATACCCCGGCCGATGAAGGCAAGCATGCCGTATGCCTTCTTGACTACCTTCTCCACCTGCATTGCCACTTTCAGTGACCTGTGTACCTGTACACCCAGATCCCTTTGCCTATCAATACCCTTAAGGGTTCTGTCATTTACTGTATATTTCCTATCTGTATTAGACCTTCCAAAATGCATTACCTCACATTTGTCCGGAATAATAAAGGATAACATTCCATTTGTCAGAACTTTGATTTATTTGAACTAAGATTTATGGGGGTTCTCTTGTTTACAATAACCTCCCTAATCGTAAATCACACCAGGTTCCAGTGACTTAACCATATGGCAAGAAAGAATACTTTAAATGGTGAATTCAGAAAGTTTATTAATCATTAAAAATGTAACAAGTCAGAAAGATAAAAAACAGAGTGTTGATTAACAGTTAATAGAGAAAGTTTAACTTTAACAATTGAACAGACTTCTCTCCATCCCTCTCAGACCAGGACATGAAGTGACTGCTCCAAAAACATGGATAACTTGTAAAACCAACAGCTCTCCACACCTCTCTGTAAACATCTCTCCCTCCACCTCTCTCTGCCAAATTGCCTTCTCAAGACCACTTTTTTATACTTAAAACATGTAAAAAGCCCATCTTAGCCAATTCCCATAAATCTTCAATTATGAACTAAAATAAACACGAGTTTTCAAGTGATTTAAAAACAAATGAACTGTCTGCTGAAAGGGTTAACTTTTCTACAGAACCTAAAGGGATGGGGAGTGAGCAGCAAAAACTTGGCACACAATTACATCACTTTACACAAGATTAAAACAAAACAAATGGTTTTAAACTTCATCTATTAATTTTTTTGTTATATTCCTCAACCTATTTAATTTGATCAGTTTTTGTTAGGGATGGGTAACTTCTGTTCTTTATAAACTGATTCACTCATTTTGTTCATTCGACATGGGCTCGGAGAATCAGAACCCAGACTTTATCATCCTGATCCTTTTTCTCCCTTTGCCACCACTCCCTCTGTTTTGCGGTAGAGTTGTGGGGATTCCAATCAGAACTAATCATTTTATCAAAAAAGTAAAATACTGCGGATGCTGGAATCTGAAACAAAAACAGAAAATGCTGGAAAATCTCAGCAGGTCTAACAGCATCTGTGGAGAGAGAATAGAGCCAATGTTTCGAATCTGGATGACCCTTTATAAGAGCTTTTATGAAGTGTCATCCAGACTCGAAAGGTTGCCTCTATTCTCTCATAATTTTAATCGATAAGTTTCTTGTTCTTAGTTTCCAAATGGCAGGTAAGAGACCTGTCCGGTCCCCACTCTGATTTTTCACTGGCCATGCTTGGGTAGGATTATAACCATTAGAATCTACTCTCAGAGATCTGCTTTTCAGTCCAGTGCTACTTGGAGTATACCGTCACTTCACCAACTATCAGGTCACAAGTCCCTCACAGTTCTTATCACAAATTTATGATAAAATAATTTAAACATGCCTGAGAACACTTCTTAACTTCTTAGTCAGCTACCTACCCCCGTTTGTTGATTAGTCAGACCCCTTTTTTACAGATTCCAGGTTCCTCAGCCGCTGAACACCAGCCGGTCCTGCAATAATCTCATAGAATCTCTCCAGTGCAGAAGGAGGCCATTCGGCCCATCAAGTCTGCACCAACCACAATCCCACCGACACTGTCCCCATAACCCCATTCATTTACGCTAGCTAGTCCCCCTGACACAAAGGGGCAATTTAGCATGGCCAATCCACCTAACCCACACATCTTTGTACTGTGCGAGGAAACCGGAGCACCCGGAGGAAACCTACACAGACACGTGGAGAATGTGCAAACTCTACACAGACAGTGATCCAAGCTGGGAATCAAACCCGAGTCCCTGGCGCTTTGAGGCAGCAGTGCTAACCACTGTACCACCGTGCCGCCCCAGTTTAATTCGAGCTCATTCTGAGTAAATATTCTCACCAGGTCCTCTGTCAGGGCCCTGCTGAGCAGCTTTAATGGTCCATGATTGCAGAAACTGAGCAGTCACAGGAATGTGGTCAAGATAGTCCAGTCCCATAATGCCTCACATTCAATCTGCAGTCCTTCAATTATAACAGAATATGTGGCTGTATGTAGCTGCCTCGGCCACGATCAGCGCCAACACTGCCTTCTTGAACTGCTACAATGCCTGAGGTGTAGGTACACCCACAGTGCTGTTAGGGAGGGATTTCCAGCTACACATTCCAGACTTTCACTAACTGTTGGTGGGTTCCAGATTGATATATTCCATTCAACACACCCAAGGTGAGTTATTCCAATTCCTTTATTGTCCAGGACAATATATTCACAATATCTTTAAAACAGAAATTAAACATTCCCATTTGATTTCAGGTATGAACATATTCTGTTAGTTTGTTCTTTATTGCAAATGCCAGGCTGAGGTTGTTCCTCTTGGAGCAAAGGAGGTTGAGGTGAGATTTGATAGAGGTGGACAAGATTCTGACAGGTTTAGATAAGGTGGACAAAGAAAAGCTGTTCCCATTAGCTGACGGGACAAGGACGAGGGGGGACACAGATTTATGGTTTTGGGTCAGAGAGGAAGGGGGGATGTGAGGAAGAATATTTTGATGCAGCGAATGGTAATGACCTGGAACTCGCTGCCTACGAGGGTGGAGGAAGTGGAGACAATAAACAATTACAAAGGAAATTGGATGGGCATTGGGGGGGGTTTCAAACAGAAATAGTGACTCTTAACTTCCTCACACCCTGTCACTCTGTGATCCGTGTGAAATTTAAAACCGGGTATTCGCAACAAGACTCAAAGAGCATCAGCCCACTGGAGGCAGTTGTGAGACCGGCCAGTCCAGCAGAAAGAAACCCTCCGACCCTCCCCATTGACCAACTGTGAGAATGAACAAAATGCAGTCCTGGATGTAATTGAGAGCAGAAACAATAACAGCAGAATCCAACCCCTGGAATCACTCGTGAACTCGCTGGTGTCTCAACAGGTGGGATGTCCGAGTGAATCCCTCCCCACACTCAGAGCAGGTGAATGGCCTCTCCCCAGTGTGAACTCGCTGGTGTCTCCGCAGGGCAGATGACTGAGTGAATCTCTCCCCACACTGAGAACAGGTGAACGGCCTCTCTCCAGTGTGAACTCGCTGGTGTGTCTGCAGGTGGGATGTCCGAGTGAATCCCTTCCCACATTGAGAGCAGGTGAATGGCCTCTCCCCAGTGTGAACTCGCTGGTGTGTCTGCAGGTGGGATGACCGAGTGAATCCCTTCCCACATTGAGAGCAGGTGAATGGCCTCTCCCCAGTGTGAACTCGCTGGTGTGTCTGCAGGTGGGATGACCGAGTGAATCCCTTCTCACACTGAGAGCAGGTGAACGGTCTCTCCCCAGTGTGAACTCGCTGGTGTTTGCGCAGGCTGGATAAATGAGTGAATCCCTCCCCACACTGAGAACACGTGAATGGTCTCTCCCCAGTGTGGCTGCGCCGATGAGCTTCCAGCTCTGATGGGACTCTGTATCTCTTCCCACAGTCCGCACATTTCCATGGTTTCTCCATGGTGCAGGTATCCTTGCCTCTGTCTTGGGTGGACAATCAGTTGAAGCCTCATCCACACACAGAACAAGGGTACAGTCACTCCCTGCTGTGAATGATGTGATATTTATTCAGGCTGTGTAACTGGTTAAAGCTCTTTAGTTCGTGCGCTGGAACACACTCACTCGAGTGTGGCAGTGTGTTGGTGCTTTTCCAGTCACACTGATGTTTGAAATCTTTTCAAATCAACAGACTGGACAATCATTTCTCCTTCTAGATTCAAAGTCCGATGATATTCAGCTCCCAAGGGATATAACTCTGTCAGATCTGATGTGACATTTGAGATTTCGGCCTGTGATTCCTCTTTCAATATCCTGTAAAATGAGTTTACACATATCATCAGTGTCAGCGCAGGATAGAAATTCAGAACAGGATTCTATTTAAAAATGAAAGTGGATGGGCACTTCAAGGAAATAAACTTTCAGGAGAATGGGGATATAGAGTGGGAATGGGACTGGAATGTTATACAGAGAGTCAGCATGGACTCGAGTTACCAAATGGATTCCTTCTGTGCTGTAATGACGTTATGGCTCGAAATGTATAACATCGCTGCAGTATTATATTACAATGCAAGAAATAATAATAAATGTATTTTATTACAGAAACATAAATAATATATTTAATCTGGGTACCATATAATAACACTAGACATATCTCTGTCCTATATTAATTTACTGTCCCCTTAAATGTCAGCCATCTCCTGCCCTTTAACTGTGAACATGAGGAAAGAGACCGTCCTTTTAGACAGAAAGAAGATTAACGTTTCAGGGTGGGCAGAATGAATTACAGGGAATAAAAATGTATCAGATTTTGTTGGTCAATATAAGCTCAGAAGTGGAAGGGAAATGATCTCCAGTGGAAGAGAAACAATTCCTGAACATTGTAAGACTAAGCTGGTAAATCAGCAGTGAATAGAGTTGTGAAGTGGTAAAAACATCAAGACATAGCTTGCCAAAATAATAGTTAAAATACACCCATTATTAGAGGCAGAGGAAGGTAGACAATGTCAGAGAGCTGATCAGGGAGGGCAGAGGTGAAACAGAGAAATGGATGGCCGTTAAAATATTCATTCATGGATGTACAAGGCATGGTTAGCAAGTTTGCAGATGATACTAAATTAGGAGGTATCGCTGATAGCGAAGAAGGTTATCAAAAATTATAGGGGGATCTTGATCAGTTGATCGGTTAGGGAAGTGGGTCGATGATTGGCAAATGGATTTTAGTACAGATAATACAGAGTACAGAGGCACAACCTCAGGCTAAAGGGACAATCCTTTAAAACAGAGATAAGGAGGAATTTCTTCGGCCAGAGAGTGGTGAATTTGTGGAACTTTTTGCCGCAGAAGGCTGTGGAGGCCAGGTCATTGAGTGTCTTTAAAACAGAGATATATAGGTTCTTGATTAATAAGAGGATCAGGGGTGATGGGAAAAAGGCAGAAGAATGGTGATGAGAAAAATATCTGCCATGATTGAATGGCGGAGCAGACTCAATGGGCCAATTGGCCTAATTCTGCTCCTATGTCTTATGGTCTTGAGTGTGAGTGTTGCATTTTGGAAAGTCAAACCAGGGTAGGACTTATACAGTAAATGGTAAGGCCCTGGGGAGTGTTGAGGAACAGAGGAACCCAGGAGTACAGAGGGACCCAGGAGCACAAGTACATAGTTCGTTGAAAGTGATGTCACAGGTAGACAGAGTGGTGAAGAAGGCATTTAGCACACTGGCCTTCATCAGTCAGGGCACTGAGTATAGGAGTTGGGACATTCTGTTATAGCTGTATTATTCGTTGGTGAGGCTGCACTTGGAGTATTGTGTACAGTTTTTGTAACCCTGTTATAGGAAAGACATTGATAAACTGGAAAAAGTGCAAAGAAGATTTATGAGGATGTTGCTGGGACTAATGGGCCTGAGTGATCGCGAGAGGTTGGACAGGCTAGGGCTTTATTCCTTCGAATGTAGGAGAATGTGGGGTGACTATATTGAGGTGTATTAAATCATGGGGGGCATTGGTAGGATGAACCCACATAGTCTTTTTGCCAGGGTAGGGGAATTGAAAACTGGAGGGCATAGGTTTAAGATGAGAGGGGAAAGATTAAAAGAGACCTGAGGGGCAATGTCTTCATGCAGAGGGTGGTGTGTACATGGAATGAGCTGCCAGAGAAAGTGGTTGAGGCAGGTTTAAACAGCAGGTTTAAACATTTAAAAAGCATTTGGATAAGTACATGAATTGGAAAGGATTAGAGGGATATGAGCCAAACATGGGCAATTGGGACTAGCTGGGAGGGCACCATGGTTGGCATGGATCAGTTGGGCCGAAGGGCCTGTTTCCGTGCTGTATTGCTCTATGACTCTATGTGTTGGCTGCATCAGCATCTATTGCCTACAACTCATTGCCCTTGAACTGAGTGGCTTGCATTGCTGGGGGAAGTGGTAATTTCCTTCTTTAAAAGGACATTATTAAATTGGATGGATTTTTACGACAATTGTCATCAATGGACTTCTAGTTCTAGATTTGTACTGAATTCAAATTTCAACATCTGCCGTTGTGGGATTCGAACCCAGGGTTCACAGTGTATTGCCTGGATCCCTGTATTACTAATCCAATAACACTATCGCTGCACCATTGCCTGCCCATCCATGGTGAAGGAGTCACAGTAGCCCGAGATCCATGGAATCAGAGCATGCTCTAAATTTAAATTAATGCTCACTAACACTCACCTCAAGACAATTTCACTGTTTTCAATTTTAAAATCTGCTGCAGCTGAAAAGATCTCAGAGAGATTGGTGTCCGGGAAAAATGTTGCAATCTTCAAATCGTGTCCCTGTAAATGAGGAAAGTTATCGGTGTAATTCAAGGTTAGAAATTCAAGACAGTCAAACATTTCTTTTGGTCTGAGTTTGCTGTGAGTAAATCCTCCCCTTCTAACCCCCTGTAAAAGGAGTTTCCAAAATCCATCAACATCTGTCCAGAACAGAAATTCAAAACATTCTCTCCTCCTTTAACCTGGCACAGAATTACTTTAGCTGGGACAAAATTGCAGTGGAGGCAGTTCAGGGAAGGTCCAGTTGGTTGATTCCTGAAATGAGGAGTTTTATCTTTCAGGTTGAGCAGCTGGGGCCTGTACTCATTGGAGTTTAAAAGACTGAGAAGTTATTGAAACATCTGGGAATTTAAGGGCGGCATGGTGGTTAGTACTGCTGCCTCACAGTGCCAGGGTCCCAGGTTCAATTCCAGCCTTGGGTCACTGTCTGTGTGGAGTTTGCACATTTTCTGTCCATGTCTGTGTGGGTTTCGTCCAGGTGCTCCGGTTTCATCCCACAGTTCAAAGATGTGTGGGTCAAGTGGATTGGCCATGCTAAATTGACCCTAGTGTCAAATGCATGGGGTTGTGGGGATGGGGCCTGGGTGGGATTGTGATCGGTACAGACTCGATGGGCCGAATGGCCTGCTTCTGCACTGTAGGGATTCTATGATTCATATGATATAAGGTGCTTGACAAGGTAGATGCTGAGAGGATGTTTCCTCTGGTGTGGAAATCAAGTAAAAATAAAGGATCTCAAATTTAAGATGAAGATGAAGAGAGATCTTTTCTCTCAGCGGGTTGTTGATCTTTGGAACTCTATCTTCACCAGTGAGGATTGGAGGCAGGTCATTGAATATATTCAAAGCTGAGGTTTTGATCCACAAGAAAGTCAAGGGTATGGAAGGGCTGGGGATAGCAAAGTAGACATGATCTTATTGAATGATGCAGCAGGCTCGATGGGCCGAATGACTGGCTCCTGTTCTTGGATAGCTGCGCATGCGCCCTGCTACCTATTGTCCCTCTGAAGATCGAGGTTCTGAACCAGCCCCTGAAACCACGCCCATTGTGACCCATAACCGACAGCAGCGCATGCGCTCTCCTTCCCCGCTGAAACAAGATGGCGGCCGATAACCGGGGCCTGTTCCCGGGATAAACGCCTGGGAGCTGTAAACCCGAGACCTGCAGGATCTTATTCGGGCCGTGCGGCCTACAGCGGATGTTTGTGAAGCCATAGCTCACTCCCTCTCTCCCCCGACTCCCGGTTCCATTTCTCCCGCAGCCCCACCGACTCACTTGGGGATAAAAGCGTCTCCCGCACTCGCAGGACTCCGGGCAAAGTGACACTGCGCACGCGCGAGACATAGCACTGCGCCTGCGCAATAGGCTCCTGTGGAATGAAGAGGACACTTTCACACCCGCAAGGGCACCTGGGAATTAACGGCGTCATTGTCAAAGACGATAGTACGAAATTATCTTGTTCAATGAAGATCAATTAATTTTTAAAAATGCATTCCTCGGAATTTTTGCGCTGCCATTCTCTACTTCTAAAATTGATTTAAACCAGTGCTCTCCTGTGGGAATACCCCGAGTTTTAAAAACTTTTCCCACTGGTTTAAGATGAAGATGAAGAGAGATCTTTTCTCTCAGCGGGTTGTTGATCTTTGGAACTCTGTCTTCACCAGTGAGGATTGGAGGCAGGTCATTGAATATATTCAAAGCTGAGGTTTTGATCCACAAGAAAGTCAAGGGTATGGAAGGGCTCTCTCTGCTCCCCTGAAGGTGCTCACACAGGTTGGGTAAATCCCACAGAGATTGGTTTCTTTCATTTTCTTTCTCCTGATGCTGAATGTTTTATGGAATGATACATCACAGATGGAAACCATTTGGCTCATCCTGCCCAGTCGGGCTGTCTTTAAGATCTATCCAATTAATCCCACAGCCCTGCTGGCAGAGTGAGAACAATATCTATATACTGCAGCAAGATAGGAGATGAATGGAAAATGTTTTCCAGTTGCATACCTCTCAGACACACTCACCCCTGGAAAGATAAACTGGCCTGTGTACTAAGCAGATATTAAGGTTCCACTTAAAATTAAAACAGAAGGTGCTGGAAAAATGCAGCAGTCACCAGGGCCGAGTTATGGTCAAAATGATGGTGTTGAGCTGCCGTTAGAAAATAACCAGCAATCCAACAAGCCACTCAAAATATTGAATCAAACAAAATTGATCAAAGATTGAGCCAAAGTATTCTGTTTTCCAACATGGTGCTATGATTTTTTGTGATGGTTTTAATGTTCTCACAATTACCTGGTGTAGTCCGGGTTTATTTTATACTCATTCCAACCCATCGCTGTTCATGAGCACATTACCCCCACTCTGATTCCCCATCCCATCAGAGACAACTGAGTCACTGATTGGAAATTAGGGCTTTTAATGAGAGCTCTGACAACCGAGAATGCACCGTCAGCAGAATCAACCCGAGCGAACAAACCCCAGACAGTGAACATTATCCCCCCCAGACCCAAATATAAAACAGTGAACATTATCCCCCAGACCCGAATATAAAACAGTGAACATTATCTCCCAGACCCAAATATAAAACAGTGAACATTATGCCCCCCAGACCCGAATATAAAACAGTGAACATTATCCCCCAGACCCGAATATAAAACAGTGAACATTATCTCCCAGACCCGAATATAAAACAGTGAACATTATCCCCCAGACCCGAATATAAAACAGTGAACATTATCCCCCAGACCCGAATATAAAACAATGAACATTATCCCCCCCAGACCCGAATATAAAACAGTGAACATTATCCCCCAGACCCGAATATAAAACAGTGAACATTATCTCCCAGACCCGAATATAAAACAGCGAACATTATCCCCCAGACCCGAATATAAAACAGTGAACATTATCCCCCCCAGACCCGAATATAAAAGTGAACATTATCCCCCCCAGACCCGAATATAAAACAGTGAACATTAACCCCCCCAGACCCGAATATAAAGCAGTGAACATTATCTCCCAGACCCGAATATAAAACAGTGAACATTCTCCCCCCAGACCTGAATATAAAACAGTGAACATTATCCCCCAAACCGAATATAAAACAGTGAACATTATCCCCCAGACCCAAATATAAAACAATGAACATTACCCCCCCCCCCAAGACCCGAATATAAAACAGTGAACATTATCCCCCAGATCCGAATATAAAGCAGTGAACATTATCCCCCAGAACCAAATAAAGAACAGTGAACATTATCCACCCCCCCACTTGAATACAAAATTGTCCTGATGGATTCAGACAGCATTATCACAATATTCCAAATGTGTTTTTTCCAGGAATAGATTCAGCGGCTGCATCACTGGAGGCCAGAGATACTCTCCTCAAACTCGGCTCATGTGAGGAATCCCTCCAATGAGGCTCAGGAATGCTACAACCAGAGTCACGTGACCACCAAGTGTGTAACTGAACAAACTACCGCAACGTTGAAGATGTGTTTCAGTGTGAAATGATTTGCTTCACCTGTTGCTTCAGATTTGAGAGAGGGTAATTTGACCTTGACCCAGGCACTTTTCAGATCTGAAAGTGATGGCCTTTAGCACAATCACAAGGCTGCACAATACAGAGGGAACACTAATCTGTTTCGTTCTGCGACTATGTCGTGGTTACACGAGTGATACTTTCCACTAATTAGCTGCCAGCACCAAAAAGGCATTCAGCCTCCCACACAAATGAGCAAGGCTGGGTATGAATATCTTTGCCAGTGCAGTGCCGGGTACCAGGCTGTACATCCCAGTGAGTGGCTGATAAATCAAGGAACATGCTGTTTGATTCTGTCAGAATAGGTAGTGATTTTTTCAGCAGGAAACACTCACCAAACCAAAAATACAATGTTTACTGTGAATACAGATTGGGCAGCACTTGCTGAACAATCCTGAGTGTGTCAATAGCTACACTCATAATCAACTGAAGATAATCAGTCGAGTTCATAATACGGCTCAGTTGTAGTTGTGAGAAGCAACTTACATTTATATGCAGCGATCCTTTCCCTGCAAACAAAAGGAGAATTTTCAAGTCTTGCACCTTTTTTGAATTTCCCAGAAGCTTGAGAAACCTACAGTCTTCTATTGATTTCTCCATGGTGATGCTTCAAGTCAATGAGAGTCCACCAATTGTGATCATTTGAAATTTGGCATTCTTCTGTTTGTCCTGATGAGTGCATGATGAAGAGATTCAGCAACAGGTCTCTCTTTTCAGCAATATTCAAGTTCAGTTCTAACAAGTATCTGTGCATTGTTTTATGTTCCTTGATAATTAAATGTGATTGGGGAAGTGTCACTGTGAATAATGTGCAAGTCAGTAAGAATTGTCAGCATTTTCTAATTGGAAATCTTAAGCAGTGGAACCTTTCAGACACTGAATTGTACAGTTTGCACCAAACATCAATTTAAGATTGCAGGAAAAGTTCATAAACTTATGAGAAACAAGTTCCTGTTGAGAGTTCCTGAATTTAAAAAAAATCACAGATGGTGCTTTTAAAAAGGGACACAGCAGCCCTGAAAATCAGTGACATTTCAGAATATTAAACTTCAGCCAGTTGTAGGGATCGTTAATGTCAGCAGAAACAAACCAAATATTGTCAGACTATCAATCCTGGATGTGATTAACAGCTGCAGTAACTGCAAAATCCAACTCCTGCAGGCAATTGTGAACTTGCAGATGTGTCAGCAAGTGGGATGACCGAGTGTATCCCTTCCCACACACAGAGCAGGTGAATGGCCTCTCCCCAGTGTGGGTGAGCTCATGTAAATGCAGGCTGCCAGACTGAGTGAATCCCTTCCCACACATGGAGCAAGTGAATGGTCTCTCCCCAGTGTGAGTGCGTTGATGAGCAGTGAGGATTGATAACTGCCTGAAACTCTTTCCACAGTATGTGCAAATAAATGGCTTCTCCTCCGTGTGAATTCGCTGATGTGACAGGAGGCCGGATGAATTGGTGAATTCCCTCCCACACATGGAACAGGTGAACGGCCTTTCCCCAGTGTGAACTCGCCTGTGTGCACTGAGGTTGGATGAAGACCTGAACCTCTTTCCACAGGAAGTGCAGCTGAACGGTCTCTCCTCTGTGTGAACTCGCTGGTGTGACAGCAGGTTAGATGACAGAGTGAATCTCTTACCACACACAGAACAGGTGAATGGCTTCTCTCCTGTGTGAATTCGCTGGTGTGACCAAAGACCAGATGGCCCAGCAAAATCCTTCCCACACAAGGAGCAGGTGAACGATCTCTCCCCAGTGTGAACTCGCTGATGTGCACTGAGGTTGGATGAACATGAGAACCGCTTTCCACAGGTGGAGCAGCTGAATGGCCTCTCCTCAGTGTGAGTTCGCTGGTGTAACAGCAGGTGAGATGAGGTAGTGAATCCTTTCCCACACACAGAACAGATGAATGGCCACTCTCCAGTGTGACTGTGTCTATGGTTTTCCAGCAAGTATGGATAATTGAATCCTTTACCACAATCATCACATTTCCATGGTTTCTTCATTTTCCCAGCCCCAATGTGACTGTGTCGATGGGTTTCCAACCGGGATGGATAATTGAATCCTTTACCACAATCCTCACATTTCCACGGTTTGTCCACGGTGCTGTTGTCCTTCTGTCTCTCCAGGTTGGATGATTAGTTGAAGCCTCATCCACATACACACCATGTGTATGGTTTCTCCCCACTGTGAATGGTGTGATGTTTTTCAGGCTGTGTAACTGGTTAAAACTCTATCCACAGTCAGTTCACTGGAGCACTCTCACTTGGGTGTGTGTGTGTGTGTCTCAGTTCTTTATCTGTCACATTGAATTTTGAAATTTTCTTCCACTGACAAAACAGGGAATGATTTTTCCCTCCACTGTCAAAAGCAATCATATTCAGGTCATGATGAATCGAATGGCTCTGTCAGAACTTGACCTGAAATTTAGTTTGAGTTTCCTGTCTGTGAATCCTCCTCATCAAGTTTCCTGCAAAAAGAGTTTTAAAAAACTGCTTCAGAACTGACAATTTCAGTTTCCACGAAACATTTCTCCATCTCATTTATCTTGAGCTGTAATCCCCATCCCACACACTCTCTCTTGTCCCTGAGCTGAAATCAAACTCATTGCCTCATCTCCACTCTGAGCCCAGCTCCCTCTCCCTCCAGCTGGATTCAGTCCTCCAGACCATGTACAGATTGAGAGTACAATCAAGGAGTCAATTATTTTCCTTCCAAGTCAGGGGACGTGCAGCCCCACTGACTCTGTTGTTACCACACATGTGCTCTGCTCACCAATGAAACACCACCGTGACCATTAACATGGGCCTGTTCCGAGGAAAGGCTCCATTTTATTTGTGCCACAACAGCAGCGGAATTACCTCCTGCACAGGGACAAAGGTATCATCAGTCACAGAAAATAATTGCAGCTGGTGTCTCAAACCTCATTTTACCATTTGCTCCCAGACCTTCTCAATTCAATTTTGAAATGCAAACTGAATTCTGGCATTATGGGGTAAATTAAAACACATTTTAATGGTCATTTTCAGAATGACTATTCCCGAGAATTAATTCCCAAGTCAGTGAATTAAAATTCTCATCAGCAATGTAGGCAGCACAGTGGTTAGCACTGCTGCCTCACAGCTCCAGGGACCTGGGTTCAATTCCCAACTTGGGTCACTGTCCGTGTGGAGTCTGCCCGTTCTCCCCATGTCTGCGTGGGTTTTCTCCAGATGCTCCGGTTTCCTCCCATCGTCCAAAGATATGCCAGTTAGGTGCATTGGCTATGCTAAATTGCCCCTTAGTGTCCTGGGATGAGTAGGTTCGAGGGATTAGCAGGTTACATATGTGGGGTTATGGGAAGACGGCTTAGGTGGGATTGTTGTTGGTGCAGACTCGATGGGCCGAATAATCTCCTTCAGCACTGCAGGGATTCTATGAAATACTTTGGGAGAATTGCTATTTCAATGGGCATTTTCACATGCTATAAAATGATTTTTCAAAACAAATTAATACTTTAATGATTAATAAATAAAAAGTATTTCATAAAACAACCACCCAGTGTGGGGTTCAGGATTCTAACTCAGGGTTTCTGAGCTCCAGGAACCACTAACTGAACCAGCCGGGAATTGTCTCCACAAAACTTTCCCAACTCCCTCCCGGGAAAAAGCTGCAAACCCGGGAGCTGCAGCTTTTTACTGGGGGTGTTGGGGCCTCCAGCGGGTGTTTGTGAATCCTCCCCGCCCACCTCCCAGGGTTTCCTTCCTTCCCAGAGATCAGAGTCCTCATTGATTTGAGGCCAAAGTGTAACCTCTTATTTATTGTCCCCCTTCTCCGGGCGGCACGGTAGCACAGTGGTTAGCACTGCTGCTTCACAGCTCCAGGGTCCCGGGTTCGATTCCCGGCTTGGGTCACTGTCTGTGTGGAGTTTGCACATTCTCCTCGTGTCTGCGTGGGTTTCCTCCGGTTTCCTCCCACAGTCCAAAGATGTGCGGGTTAGGTTGATTGGCCAGGTTAAAAATTGCCCCTTAGAATCCTGGGATGTGTAGGTTAGAGGGATTAGCGGGTAAATATGTGGGGATAGGGCCTGGGTGGGATTGTGGTCGGTGCAGACTCGATGGGCCGAATGGCCTCCTTCTGCACTGTAGGGTTTCTATTCTATTTCTATTCTATTCTCCCCCATCCTCTGATGTGAACCATCCTCCAGTGGCTGAGCCAGGATGGGGCCGTTAACCTGGGCCTGTTCCCGGGAGGGAGAAGCCCCGCAGCTGCAAACCAGGGAGCTGACAATGATTCTGAAGGGTTTGCGGATCCACAAAGTGTTTCCAAATCCTCCCAGCCACCGCCGAACGCTGACTCCGCTTCTCCGGGACAAACAAGCGCCAAGGACAGCAATGACACTGCGCATGCTCCACATCACAATGCCCGGGCACTGATTGACGGCAACTCCGGACCAATAGAAAGAGGGGGCGGGGCTGGAGGACCGAGCCGGAGCGGCTGGTCCTCCAACCAATCGGAGTGAATGAGGGGCGGGACCTGAAGCATGCGCAGTGCGGGTAATGGCGACGGACGGTTTAGAAAATTGAACATCATCAACTATCTCCCTCTGTTCAGACCCGGGAATGAAGCCCAGCAGGACCCGAGAATGAAGCCCAGCAGGACCCGAGAATGAAGCCCAGCAGGACCCGAGAATGAAGCCCAGCAGGACCCGAGAATGAAGCCCAGCAGGACCCGAGAATGAAGCCCAGCAGGACCCGAGGACTCATCAGCCCACAGCTCCAACAGTTTGCTGAGGACCACTTCCCTGGGAATTGTGCTTTTTCAGAGTTCATCCCACACTCCTGTTTTCTGATTTCCAGCTGTTTCTGAGTTTTAACTGTATCCTCTATTGTGAACATCGAGGCAAAATACTTGTTCAATTCATCTCCCAGCTCCTTATTTTTCATCATCAATTCCTGGACTCACTTTCTATGAGACAGTTAAGAAATGAGGTCGAGCAAGTGACTGAAGTGTCAGTCAGGGAGCACTATTGGGAGCACCAATAGTTTCAAAATAGTTCTGGAAAAAGATAGGACAGGTCCACCGGTCAAGGCCCTAAACTGGAGCAGGGCCACTTTTGTGGGCATTCGGCAGGATCTAGCAGATGTCGATTAGGTGAGTTTGTTTGAAGGGAAAGGAATGACTGGCAAATGGGAGGTTTTAAAAGTGTGATATCAAGAGTCCAGGGGCAGTATATTCCTGTTAAGATGAAGGGAAAGAATGGTAAATTTAGGGTTCTCTGGCAGACAAGGGACATTGAGGCTCTGGTCAGGTAAAAGAAGGAAGCATACATTGGGTTTAGGCAATCGGGGACAATTGAATCACTCTGACTATAAAAAAGTGTAAGAAAATACTGAAGAGGGAAATCAGGAGGACAAAAAAGGTTATAATATGGATCTGGCAGGTAAGATTAAAGAAAATTCCAAGAGGTTCTATCGCTATATTAAGAGTAAAAGGGTGGCTAGAGAGAGAATAGATCCCCTTAAAAATCAGTATGGCCATCTGTGTGTGGAGCCACAGGAGATGGGTGAGATTTTTAATGAATACTTCTCCTCTGTGTTTACTGCGGAGAGCACCATGGGTGCGAAAGAAATAAGGGAAACAAGTGGTGATGTCTTGGGCATACGCATGTTACTTGGGAGGAGGTATCTGCAGCCTTATAAAAGCAAATTACTGCGGATGCTGGAATCTGAAACCAAGAGAGAAAATGCTGGAAAATCTCAGCCGGTCTGGTAGCATCTGTAAGGAGAGAAAAGAGCTGATGTTTCTTGTCTCGATGACCCTTTGTCAAAGCTCTGAAACATCAGTTCTTTTCTCTCCATACAGATGCTGCCAGACCTGCTGAGAATGGGGAGAGAGTGTGTGGGATGGAGATTTACAGCTTTTGGGGAATGAGAGAGGAAAGAATGTTCCGTAGAAATTGTCTGTTCTGAATTTCTATCCTGTACTGACACTGCTGACTTTTGGAAACTTATTTTCCAGGATATTGAAAGAGGAATCACAGGCTGAAATCTCAAACGTCACGTCGAGATCTGACAGAGTGATATTCCTTGGGACCTCAATATCATCGGACTTTGAATCCAGAAGGAGAAATGATTGTCCAGTCTGTCGATTTGAAAAGATTTGAAATGTCAGTGTGAGTGAAAAAGAAGGGATTCACTCGAATGAAAGTGTTCCAATGCACTGACTAAAGAGCTTTAACCAGTTACACAGCCTGAATAAATATCACACCATTCACAGCGGGTGGAGACTGTAATCTTGTTCTGTGTGTGGACGAAGTTTCAACTAATTGTCCACCCAAGAGAGAGGCAAGGACACCTGCACCATGGAGAAACCATGGAAATGTGTGGACTGTGGGAAAAGATACAGAGCCCCATCTCTGCTGGCAGCTCATCGGCGCAGCCACACTGGGGAGAGGCCATTCACCTGCTCTCAGTGTGAGAAGGGATTCACTTCTTTATCCAGCCTGCAGACACACGAGCGAGTTCACACTGGGGAGAGGCCATTCACCTGCTCTCAATGTGGGAAGGGATTCACACAGTCATCCCACCTGCAGACACACCAGCGAGTTCACACTGGGGAGAGATCATTCACCTGCTCTCAGTATGGGAAGGGATTCACTCAGTTATCCAGCCTGCAGACACGCCAGCGAGTTCACACTGGGGAGAGGCCATTCACCTGCTCTCAGTGTGGGAAGGGATTCACTTGTTCATCTAACCTGCGGACACACCAGCGAGTTCACACTGGGGAGAAACCATTCACCTGCTCTCAGTGTGGGAAGGGATTCACTCAGTTATCCGCCCTGCGGAGACACCAGCAAGTTCACACTGGGGAGAGACCATTCACCTGCTCTCAGTGTGAGAAGGGATTCACTCAGTTATCCAGCCTGCAGAGACACCAGCGAGTTCACACTGGGGAGAGGCCGTTCACCTGCTCTCAGTGTGGGAAGGGATTCATTCAGTTATCCAGCCTGCAGACACACCAGCGAGTTCACACTGGGGAGAGACCATTCACCTGCTCTCAGTGTGAGAAGGGTTTCAGAGTTTCATCCCAGCTGCTGAGACACCAACAAGTTCACGAGTGATTCCAGGGGTTGGATTCTGCTGTTATTGTTTCTGCTCTCAATTACATCCAGGACTGCATTTTGTTCATTCTCACAGTTGGTCAATGGGAAGGGTCAGAGGGTTTCTTTGTGCTGGACTGGCCGGTCTCAGCCTCCAGTGGGCTGATGCTCTTTGAGTCTTTTTGTGAATACCTGGTTTCAAATGTCACAAGGATCACAGAGTGACAGGGTGTTAGGAAGTTTAGAGATATTTAGTCAGAAGAAAACAGAGGTTGGCAGTGCAAAGGTACATTTCTGAATGGAGGGCTGTGACAAGTGACATTCCTCAGGGATCAGTGCTGGGACCTTTGCTGTTTGTGATATATATAAATGATTTGGAGGAAAATGTAACTGGTTTGATTGGTAAGTTTGTGGACGACACAAAGGTTGGTGGAATTGCGGATAGCGATGGGGACCGGCAGAGGATACAGCAGGATATAGATCAGTTGGAGACTTGGGTGGAGAGATGGCAGATGAAGTTTAATCCGGAAAAATGTGAGGTAATGCATTTTGGAAGGTCTAATACAAAGAACAATACAGCCCAGGAACAAGCCCTTCGGCCCTCCAAGCCTGCGCTACTCATGTGCCCAACTAGACCAACTAATACAGATGGGAAATATACAGTAAATGGCAGAACCCTTCGGAGTATTCCTAGGCAGAAGGATCTGGGTGTACAGGTACACAGGTCATTGAAAGTGGCAATGCAGGTGGAGAAGATAATCAAGAAGGCATACGGCATGCTTGCCTTCATTGGCTGGGGCATTGAGTTTAAAAATTGGCAAGTCATGTTGCAGCTTTATAGAATCTTAGTTAGACCGCACTTGGAATCTAGTGTTCAATTCTGGTCACCACACTACCAGAAGGATGTGGAGGCTTTGGAGAGGGTACGGAAAATATTAATCAGGATGTTGCCTGGTGTGGAGGGCATTAGCTATGAGGAGAGGTTGGAGAAACTTGGTTTGTTCTCACTGGAACGACGGAGGTTAAGGGGCGACCTGATAGAAGTCTACAATATTATGAGGGGCATGGACAGAGTGGATAATCAGAAGCTTTTTCCCAGGGTGGAAGAGTCAATTACGAGGGTCATAGGTTTAAGGTGCGAGGGGCGAGGTTTAAAGGAGATGTACAAGGCACGTTTTTTACACGGAGAGTGGTGGGTGCCTGGAACTCGTTGCCGGGGAAGGTAGTGGAAGCAGATACGATAGTGACTTTTAAGATGTGTCTTGACAAATATATGAATAGCATAGGAATAGAGGGATATGGTCCCCGGAAAGGTAGGGGGTTTTAGTTCAGACAGGCAGCATGGGTGCCGCAGGCTTGGAGGGCCAAAGAGCTTGTTTCTGTGCTGTAATTTTCTTTGTTCTTCATTCTGTTTGGAACATCCCAAATGCCCATCCAATTTCCTTTTTAATTGTTTATTGTCTCCACTTCCTCCACCCTCGTAGGCAGCGAGTTTCAGGTCATTACCATTCGCTGCATCAGAATATTCTTCCTCACATCTCCGCCCCCACTCCCACTCCATCCCCCCCCACCCCCCACTCCCCCCTCCCACTCCCCCCCCTTGCATCTCTGACCCAAAACAAGCAATCTTTGTGTCATCCGCAAACTTACTAATCAGACCAGCTACATCTTCTTCCAAATCATTTATATATATCACAAACAGCAGAGATCCCAGTACAGAGCCCTGCGGAACACCACTAGTCACAGAGCTCCAATCAGAAAAAGACCCCTCCACTGCTACCCTCTGTCTTCTATGGCCAAGCCAGTTCTGTACCCATCTAGCTAGTTCCCGTGAGATTTAACCTTTTGCACCAGCCTGCCATGAGGGACCTTGTCAAATGCTTTACTAAAATCCACGTGGACGACATCCACGGCCCTTCCCTCGTCAGTCATTTTTGTCACCTCCTCAAAAAACTCAACCAAATTTGTGAGGCATGACCTCCCTCGCACAAAACAATGTTGTCGATCGCTAATGAGATTATTCAGTTCTAAATGTGTACAGATCCTATCTCTAAGAATCTTCTCCAACAATTTCCCTACCACGTCAAGCTCACTGGCCTATAATTACCAGAGTTATCCTTGCTACCCTTCTTAAATAACGGGACCACATTTGCTATTCTCCAATCCTCTGGGACCTCACCTGTGTCCAATGAAGAAACAAAGATTTCTGTTAGAGGCCCAGCAATTTCATCTCTTGTCTCTCTCAGTAACTGGAAGTCCCTTCCTAACAGCATTGTGGGTGTACGTACACCTCACGCATTGCAACAGTTCAAGAAGGCACCCTTGGGGGGGTTGGGTTGACCATGGCCATGGCAGCTATATACAGCCACATATTCTGTTATAATTGAAGGACTGCAGATTGAATGTGAGGCATTGTGGGACTGGACTATCTTGACCATATTCCTGTGACTGCCCGGAAACACGTGTCTATTTTAGTTTATAATTGAGGATTTCTGGGAATAAGTTAAATGCGGAAATATTAAGCATCGCCTGGAGGAATTTGGAATAACTGAGAATTTTATCCCCAGATAAAGAACAAAGATTTTGCCGGTGTTTGGCTAGAACGTGTTTGGGATTTTAAATCAACAAAGATGTTGCCTCTAAAATCAGTCCTTGTCGGTTGGCTTTAAAAAGGTTCAGTTATAATGAAGGATCTTGTATCTTATTTTAATCAAGGAGTTGTGAGCTTGTAGTGCTCTGTCGCTTTAAGAAGCTACAGCTGCGAGAGACAATGCTGAAGATTCATTGTTTGAAATTTACGAGCTGTGAGAATCTGTGTGTTTTGTTTGTTTTCTGTGGATGTTTGTAGATATGTTTTATCATTGTTTTGGGCTACATTTGTTAAGGTTTATCTTTCTGGGGAATTAACCTCACCTTGAGTCTTTAATTAAAGGCATTTTTGGAAGTTTAAAAACAGAATCACAAGAACACTTCAGTAATTAATTTTGGTTATTGTTGTTGTAAAGCACATGCTAAGTTTCTCTGTTTGTGTGTGGATGATATTTGTGGGATGAATGCTTCAAGCTTTGAGGTTTTCTGTCTGTGATTTAAATCAAACAGATTTTTAAAAAAGGAAGTGTGATCAATAAAACTTTTTTTGTTCAGAAGTTATGAACCTGGAGCCATATTTACTGGCCAGAGACAGGATTCCAGGATATTTTACTAAACATGTGGGAATTTTAATCCGGATACAATTCACCCATGTGAGAATGAGAGTTTTAATTTGTAATGGTTATTTAAAATTTGACACATGTGAAATGATTCTGACCAATCCTGTGTTGGATTGATCTTGGGTTAAACTTCCTGTCAGGTCCAAAGATTTATTCCTGACGCAAGTAACACAAAGAAAAGGAAAATTCTGGAATTGGATACTGAAGAAAAGAGTTTAAAAAGAGAGAGCATTAAATAGAAATGATTCCCAGATCATGTGGTCATTCGATTAAAACAAAGGAAGAGTGCTGACGTCCATTTGAGAACTTTTAATCCACCCCATTTCTAACTAAGGGAGTCGATGTACAAAGAAAACCCAAGAAAGACCCCCCCCGAAGGGGGGGTCTGGAAAGCATCATGATGAGGGCACCTGTCCATGAGATGATCACAAAGCCCCATGATGCCCAGATACTAATTTTATTGAGCCTATAATGTATGTAATCTATCACCATTCTGATTGGATTGTGTCCAGCCGGGATGGGCTGAGTAACTGGATAAGAATTGATGATATTCTGTGTTGGGTGGAGTTACACATGGTCAGCCCCTGTGGCTTCTCCCCGCTGGCCTAACTCAATAAACTGTTTGTCGATTGAATCAGGCACAACACACTGGGTACATTACCACTTCATCCTTGGGAGTGGCCTGATAGGCCGTGGTCCAGACTAAATGTGGCCTTTGGGGGGCCTTTCATGAATCACATGTGTTTGGTCATTGTAAATGTGCATTCAAAATGGTTGGAAGCACAGATCATGAGTAATATTCCAGCTCCTGTGACAACAGAGAAGCTCTGTCAAATTTTCACTTGCCCTGGGATACCAGATTGGCTTGTTTCAGATAACAACACTCTGTTTACAAGTGAGGTGTTTCAGGAATTCCTGTAAAGGAATGGTCTACGTCATGTGCGTACTGCACCGTTTCATCTGGCTACAAATGGTCTTCATGATGTGGAGATGCTGGCGTTGGACTGGGGTAAACACAGTCAGAAGTTTAACAACAACAGGTTAAAGTCCAATAGGTTTATTTGTTAGCAAATGCATTTGTTAGCTCGTGGCATTTGCTAACAAATGAACCTGTTGGACTTTAACCTGGTGTTGTCAAACTTCTTACTGTACAAATGGTCTCGCAGAAAGAGCTGTTCAAAGTCTGAAGGAGGGATTGAAAAGAATGGCAGGCGATACTTTAGGAACAAGCTCTCAAGATTTTTGTTCCAGTTTCGCATCACACCACAATCCACAACCGGACTCTCCTGTGGAATTTTTTGGTCGAAGGTTGAAGTCTCATCTGGATCTGCTTCATCCAGATCTCAGAGCAAAAGTGAGCAGGAGACAAGAGAAGCAGAAGGAGGGACACGACTGCCACGCCAAAAAGAGGCAGTTCAAACCGGGTGATCAGGTTTACATCAGAAACTTTGGGAGTAACCAAAGGTGGTTACCGGGAATAATTTTAAACCAAAGTGGTCCAGTATCTTGGGTGGTGAGACTGTAAAACAGAAGAGTTGTTCGCAGACACCAAGACCATATTCGCTTGCGGTGTGACCCCGAGTCAGGAACAGTTTCAGAGTCAGCAACCATTACTGAGAACATGGCAGAGGGTCATGCTGCTGTGGATGTTCACCAGGAAATGGTTCCAGCTTTGCCAGTTGACTCTGCTGTGGGAGTGGAAGAGGAATGTTCATGTACAGATTCTCAAACTACCTCTTCATCTCCCATTCCAGAAACACCATTACAAGATTTACCAGTGGTATTGTACAGGTCGCAATGCAACCACAAAGCTCCTGACAGACTTCCGTATTGTTAAAGACATTACTTTGTTGTATTTCTGTCCTGATGGGGGATTGAAATTTAAGGGGAGGAGAAGTGTTACAGAGTGTTCTTCACAACCTCTCTCCCTTCTGAGCACGTGCAGGCTTTGGGCGGGGTTTCAGTCTGCAAGTCCAGGCTGGTTCCAATGCTCCTGTTTCCTTTTGTTTGCCAATGATTTTTAAACTTTGTTATTTATTTATATAAAGAACATCCTGCTTTTAACAATGCATTTGACTACCTTATTTGTGACTGAAGTTCCCACAATTGTAAAGCAGGAGATTAGTTAAATGGACAGCCTGAATTGAGAGACAATTAAAGAATAAATGATTCATTAATACAGATGTTAGGCTGGAAATGTAAATTTGAATACAAAAGTTTATAACGTTTAGAATTATAAAGATATAAAGAATGGTTAAAATGCTGTGAGAATTATAAAATGTTCCCTTCTGAACCCAACAGAATAGAAAAAACAGATAACAAGACTTGTTAGGATGGCCTGGTGGCACACTGGTTAGCTCTGCTGCCTCAGCGCCAGGGACCTGGGTTTGATTCCCGGCTTGGGTGACTCTGTGGAGTTTGCACGTTGTTCCCGTGTCTGCCTGGTTTTCTTCCGGGAGCTCTGGTTTCCTCCCACAGTCCGAAAGATGTGCTGGTTAGGTGCATTGACCATGCTAAATTCTCCCTCAGTGTACCCGAACAGATGCCAGAGTGCGGTGACTGGGGGATTTTCCCAGGAACTTCATTTATTAGTGTCACAAGTCGGCTTACATTAACACTGCATTGAAGTTACTCTGAAAAGCAGCATGTCTTTCGGACTGTGGGAGGAAACCGGAGCACCCGAAGGAAACCCACGCAGACACGGGGAGAATGTGCATACTGTGACCCAAGCCGGGAGTC
>NC_135830.1:18373492-18378492 GCF_964213995.1 Mustelus asterias
TGAATAGTTAGAAACTTCGCTCAGCGGGTGAACACGTTTGTTACAAAAGGGGTCGATTAGGCAGCAATAAAATTACATCCTATTGGGACGGGTGACTGGAATTATATTCACTTCCTCCCATTTATCTCTCTGGCCAATATCCTGAGCTGGAATGTGGGAGAGAATTGTAACGGGAAGGAATATACTAAATCTCCTTCTCATTGAGTTGGGAGACAGATGTCTGAAAGATGAGAGATTACCCCAGTGTTAAGGATCCTCGGGCTCCCTCTGTATCTAAGGAAGGATGTGTAATGTCCCTTTGGAAGGGGGGGGGGCGGGGGCCGGCGTCCAGAGGAGGGTCACCTCCAGAATCACCCCGGGAATGGGAACAAGCTCCACGTACGAGGAGAGCGCATCTCCTGCGGACTCTCTGGGTCTGCACTCGATGGAGTTTAGGAGGATGAAGAGTTGGGATGGGTGAAACTTACATTGAGAAACTTACAGAACGCTGAACGGCTCCTGGGTAGAGTGTGGAGGTGGAGGGAAGGATGTTTCCATTCGTGGGAGAGACCGGGATCTGTAGGCTTCAGAGCGAAGGGGCCACCCTTTGGAATAGAGTTGAGGAGGAATTTCTTCAGCCAGGAGGGTGGGTGAATCTGTGGGATCCACTGGCACAGAGGAGCCCAGGGTCACTGAGTGCGTTGTGGAGTCAGAGATGGATGGGTTTTTGATTGGTGAGGGGGGGAGGTCGGGCAAAAGGTTACAGGGGAGAAGGCGGGAGAATGAGGGATGAGAAACTGATCAGCCGCAATCGAATAGCTGAGCCGACCGGATGGACCAAGTGGTCCAATTCTGCTCCCACGTCTTAGGGTCTAGGTGAGAGAATGCATCATAATGTCTGAACTTGGCGGTAAATGTGCAATTTTAAAAGCCCCCCCATAATTTCCCCAGCACCAATGATTCTCAAAGGGCAGAGATTGCTAAGTAGTGGCACTGAATGTTCCTCCTGTAGAGCTGTGAGGTTTTGTGTAGGGGGATATGGCACTGTGTGAGTTATAGCAATGCTGACAAACTGCTCTTTGGAACTGGGACCAGACTCACTGTGGAACCGAGTAAGTGTTGTCCGCGGATATCCCAATGTATCCCCAAATAAATAACATTCTCAGATCCCTTATCTTCCCGAGCTGGGCGCAGTGTCCATTGTCAGTTCGAGGTGTTCAAATTTAGTTTATCCCTATCAGTGTCACAAGTAAGGCTGACATTAACACTGCAACAAAGTTACTGCGAAAATCCCCCCTAGTCGCCACAACCTGTTCGGGTTATGCTGAGGGAGAATTTAGCACCGAACCGGCACGTCTTTGGGACTGTGGGAGGAAACCGGAGCGCCCGGAGGAAACCCACGCAGGACGTGGAGACGGTGACCCAAAGCCGGGAATCGAAGCCATGTAGACTCCCGCGTACACAGACCGGGAATCGAACCCGGCTCCCTGGCTGCTGTGAGTGACCAACCCCACTGTGCCACACACACAGAAACTCCCACACACAGATACACACACACGCAAACACTCATACACTCTCTCTCTCTCTCACACACACACACACACACTCTCTCACACATATACACAGACACACGCGCACACACAGACTCTCCCTCTCTCACACACACTCACACAGACAAACACGCACACACACAGAAACTCCTACACACAGATACACACACACACAAACACACACACACTCCCTCTCTCTTTCACACACACACACTCTCTCACACACATACACAGACACACACACACACAGACTCTCCCTCTCTCACTCACACACACACAGACAAACACGCACACACACACACACACACTCTCTCACACACACACACAGACACACACACACACACAGACTCTCCCTCTCTCTCACACACACACACAGACAAACACACACACACACTCACACACATACACAGACACACACACACACAGACTCTCCCTCTCTCACACACACACACACACACAGACAAACACGCACACACACACTCACACACAGACGGACACACAGCAAACTGTAGCACCCGGAGGAAACCCGCGCAGACACGGGGAGAACGCGCAGACAGTGACCCAAGCCGGGATTCGAACCCGGCTCCCTGGCCTGCTGCAGGGCGGCAGTGCGCTAACCTACTGTGCCACCATGCCCACATCCTTGAGGTTTGTGTAGGGGGATGTGGCAGTGTGTGAATTATGACAGCACTGGCAAATTGTTCTTTGGAACTGGGACCAGACTAACAGTGGAAGGCAGTAAGTGGAACATCCCGTATTCATCTCGCCGGGTTTAAAGAGAGCGGCTGAGGTTCAGTTCTGAGCCTCACAGTGTCTGGCTGTGTGAACCCAGCTGATAAAGAGAATCCCTGGACCCTGGGAGCAGGCCGAATGTTTTTTTTTCCCAGTCAGTGAGTGAGGATGTGCAATGTATGTGGCAGCCCACAGGAGAGCCGTGTAGCCCAGAATGAATTGTAATGTGGACCCAGTTCCCTCTCCTATCAATCTGCCCTTATCCCCGTGTGTCCCTCGAGAGCCTCTGTTAAAAATGTGCATGAGATGTCGATGGGGGGGGAGATGAGAGTTTGTTGAGGAACATAGAACATTACAGCGCAGTACAGGCCCTTCGGCCCTCGATGTTGCGCCGACCAGTGAAACCAATCTAAAGCCCATCTAATCTACACTATTCCAATATCATCCATATGTTTATCCAATAACCACTTGAATGCTCTCAATGTTGACGAGTCCACCACTGCTGCAGGCAGGGCATTCCACGCCCTCTCTGAGTAAAGAACCTACCTCTGACACCTGTCCTATATCTATCATCCCTCAATTTAAAGCTATGTCCCCTCGTGCTAGCCAACACCATCCGAGGAAAAAGGCTCACTGTCCACCCTATCTAATCCTCTGATCATCTTGTATGCCTCTATTAAGTCACCTCTTAACCTTCTTCTCTCTAACGAAAACAACCTCAAGCCCCTCAGCCTTTCCTCATACGATTTTCCCACCACACCAGGCAACATCCTGGTAAATCTCCTCTGCACCCTTTCCAACACTTCCACATCTTTCCTATAATACCAGAACTGTACGGAATACTCCAAATGCGGCCGCACCAGGGTTTTGTACAGTTGCAACATGACCTCCTGGAGGAGGCCATTCTTGTGAAGGGATTTCACGGTGTGTGCTAGCTCTCACCTACAAGACAACATTTGGAGTAGGCACAAGGCTGAGAGTTCTACCCAGTGAGTTGCTTCCACTCCACTTCGCTCTATTTTCACAGACCCTTTTGCCAAATGAACCGGAATTCAATCTATTCTTTAATCTTCCCTCTTTTAATCCTCAAAGCTAAAATGTTTGGTCCAATTGATGCTTCAAGCCTCCAGCGCTGCTTCCCAGCTCTTGGCTTCCCCAAGGGACGATGTTGAATGGGGAGGTACGGTCGTGGAGTTTTCTGGGTGGTATCTCCGTGGGTAAGGATGGAATGCCATGGGGAGGAACTCCATTGGAATAGTCCTGGGGGTATCCAGGTGCCTGGCTATCAGGGATATGCATGGAATTTCCCATCCCGACTGCTGCCATCAGAAAGACAGGCAATCCCACAGGGAACAGAGACTCTTGGGGAATATTAGGAGGCTCTCACTTTCCAGTGCTGTAGTCAGATGGACAACAGGGTCATCACTGACTCCACAGGTTTCTGACAGGGGCTGTGAGACTGTGTGCATGATGCAAGGAACATACTTGTCTTTGGCAGAGGGACCAACTTAATCGTGGAACCCAGTAAGTGGTGTGTTATTGAAATAAACCCACTGATAAAAGAGATGGACAGGAGTAATCCAGATAGTGTTACTGAGAGAGACTTTGTGTGTGTGTGAAAGAGTGTGTGAGAGAGGGAGAGAGTTTGTCTGTGTGTGTGAGAAAGAGAGTGTCTGTGTGTGAGAGAGAGAGTCTGTGTGTGTCTGTGTGGGTGTATGTGAGAGAGGGGGAGAGAGTCTGTGTGTGTGTGTGTGAAAGAGGCAGAGTCTGCGTGTGCGTGTGAGAGAGAGAGTGGGTGTGTGAGAGAGAGGGAGAGAGTGTGTGAGTGTCTGTGTGAGAGAGTGTGAGTGTGTGTCTGTGAGAGGGAGAGAGAGTGTGAGTGTCTGTGAGAGATTGAGAGAGAGTCTGTGTGTGTGAGAGTGTGTGTGAGATTCTGTGTGCCTGCCTGTGTGTGAGTGTGTGCGTGCGTGTGTTTGTCTGTGTGAGTGTGTGTGAGAGAGGGAGAGTCTGTGTGTGTGTGTGTGTGCGCGTGTGTCTGTGTATGTGTGTGAGAGAGTGTGTGAGAGAGAGAGAGAGTGTGTGTGTCTGTGAGTGTCTGTGAGAGAGAGAGAGAGTCTGTGTGTGTGTGTGTGCGTGTGTCTGTGTATGTGTGTGAGAGAGTGTGAGAGAGAGAGTGTGTGTGTGTGTGTGTGTCTGCCTGTGAGAGAGGGAGAGAGTCTGTGTGTGTGAGAGTGTGTGTGAGTATCTGTGTGAGATTCTGTGTGTCCGTCTGTGTGTGTGTGTGTGCGTGTTTGTGTGAGTGTGTGTGAGAGAGGGAGAGTCTGCGTGTGTGTGTGCGTGTGTCTGTGTATGTGTGTGAGAGAGTGTGTGTGTGTGTGAGAGAGAGAGAGTCTGTGTGTGTGAGTGTCTGTGAGATTCTGTGTGTCCGTCTGTGTGTGTGTGTTTGTGTGTTTATCTGTGTGAGTGTGTGTGAGAGAGGGAGAGTCTGTGTGTGTGTGTGTGTGTGGGACCAGATTCAGTGTGGAATCCAGTGAATACTCAATGTCACACCCGGTCAGTATCGGATTGGAGACAATGTCTCCAAATCCAGGTCCTGGTGCAGTGCGGCATTGTGAGGGAAGACAACATTATTCATCCAAAACACCATCGAATGTCAAGGGGCAGTGGTTACAGTGTCTCTTATTGGTGATGATCATTCCCTGGGCATTTTGTGTGGCGCGAATGTTACTCACCACTTGT